>NC_048580.1:36682970-36870470 GCF_013265735.2 Oncorhynchus mykiss | reverse complement strand
GAGGTTTCAAAACAGTAAAGACATTACAAATGTCATATTATATATATATATACACAGTGTTTTAACAATGTACAAATGGTTAAAGGACACAAGATAAAATAAATAAGCATAAATATGGGTTGTATTTACAATGGTGTGTGTTCTTCACTGGTTGCCCTTTTCTCGTGGCAACAGGTCACAAATCTTGCTGCTGTGATGGCACACTGTGGAATTTCACCCAGTAGATATGGGAGTTTTTCAAATTTGGATTTGTTTTCGAATTCTTTGTGGATCTGTGTAATCTGAGGGAAATATGTCTCTCTAATATACATTAATATACATTGGGCAGGAGGTTAGGAAGTGCAGCTCAGTTTCCACCTCATTTTGTGGGCAGTGAGCACATAGCCTGTCTTCTCTTGAGAGCCATGTCTGCCTACGCGGCCTTTCTCAATAGCAAGGCTATGCTCACTGAGTCTGTACATAGTCAAAGCTTTCCTTAGTTTTGGGTCAGTCACAGTGGTCAGGTATTCTGCCGCTGTGTACTCTCTGTTTAGGGCCAAATAGCATTCTAGTTTGCTCTGCTTTTTTGTTAATTCTTTCCAATGTGTCAAGTAATTATCTTTTTGTTTTCTCATGATTTGGTTGGGTCTAATTGTGCTGTTGTCCTGGGGCTCTGTAGGGTGTGTTTGTGTTTGTGAACAGAGCCCCAGGACCAGCTTGCTTAGGGGACTCTTCTCCAGGTTCATCTCTCTGTAGGTGATGGCTTTGTTATGGAAGGTTTGTGAATCACTTCCTTTTAGGTGGTTGTAGAATTTAACGGCTCTTTTCTGGATTTTGATAATTAGTGGGTATCGGCCTAATTCTGCTCTGCATGCATTATTTGGTGTTCTATGTTGTACACGGAGGATATTTTTGCAGAATTCTGCGTGCAGAGTCTCAATTTGGTGTTTGTCCCATTTTGTGAAGTCTTGGTTGGTGAGCGGACCCCAGACCTCACAACCATAAAGGGCAATGGGCTCTATGACTGATTCAAGTATTTTTAGCCAAATCCTAATTGGTATGTTGAAATTTATGTTTCTTTTAATGGCATAGAATGCCCTTCTTGCCTTGTCTCTCAGATCGTTCACAGCTTTGTGGAAGTTACCTGTGGCGCTGATGTTTAGGCCAAGGTATGTATCGTTTTTTGTGTGCTCTCTCTCTCTCTGTCTCTCTCTCTCCCTCTCGGTCTCTCTCTCTCTCTCTCTGTCTCCCTCTCTCTCTTTCTCTCTCTCTCTGTCTCTCTCTCGCTCTCTCGGTCTCTCTCTCTCGGTCTCTCTCTCTCTCTCGGTCTCTCTCTCTCTCCCGGTCTCTCTCTCTCTCCATCTCTCTCTCTCTCCCTCTCTCTCTCTCTCTCTCTCTCTCTCGGTCTCTCTCTCTCTCTGTCTCTCTCGGGCTCTCTCTCTCGGTCTCCCTCTCTCTCTCGGTCTCCCTCTCTCTCTCTCTCTCTCTCTCTCTCTCTCTCTCGGTCTCCCTCTCTCTCTCTCTGTCTCTCTCTCTCTCGGTCTCCCTCTCTCTCTGTCTCTCTCTCTCCCTGTCTCTCTCTCTCCCTCTCTGTCTCTCTCTCCCCCTGTCTCTCTCTCTCCCTCTCTGTCTCTCTCTCTCCCTCTCTGTCTCTCTCTCTCTCGGTCTCCCTCTCTCTCTTTCTCTCTCTCTCTCTCGGTCTCCCTCTCTCTCTCTCTCTCTCTCTCTCTCGGTCTCCCTCTCTCTCTCTCTCTCTCTCTGTCTCTCTCTCTCTCTCTCTATCTATCTCTCTCTCTCTCTCCCTCGGTCTCTCTCTCTCTCTCGGTTTCTCTCTCTCTGTCCCCCTCTCTCTCTCTCTCTCTGTCTCTCTCTCTCCCTCTCGGTCTCTCTCTCTCTCTCTCCCTCTCGGTCTCTCTCTCTCCCTGTCGGTCTCTCTCTCCCTCTCCGTCTCTCTCTCTCTCTCTCCCTCCCTCTCCGTCTCTCTCTCTCTCTCTCCCTCTCCGTCTCTCTCTCTCTCTCCCTCTCCGTCTCTCTCTCTCTCTCCCTCTCCGTCTCTCTCTCTCTCTCTCCCTCTCCGTCTCTCTCTCTCTCTCTTCCTCTCCGTCTCTCTCTCTCTCTCCCTCTCCATCTCTCTCTCTCTCTCTCCCTCTCCGTCTCTCTCTCTCTCCCTCTCCGTCTCTCTCGGTCTCTCTCTCTCCCTCTCCGTCTCTCTCGGCCTCTCTCGCTCTCTCTCCCTCTCGGTCTCTCTCTCTCTCGGTCTCTCTCTCTCTCTCTCCCTCTCGGTCTCTCTCTCTCTCTCTCTCTCTCTCTCTCTCAATTCAATTCAAGGGGCTTTATTGGCATGGGAAACATGTGTTAACATTGCCAAAGCAAGTGAGGTAGATAATATATAAAGTGAAATAAACAATACAAATTAACAGTAAACTTTACACATACAGAAGTTTCAAAACAATAAAGACAATCCAAATGTCATATTATATATATACAGTGTTTTAACAATGTACAAATGGTTAAAGGACACAAGATAAACTAAATAAGCATAAATATGGGTTGTATTTCTCTTTCTCTCTCTCTCTCCCTCTCCCTCTCTCAATCTCTTTATGTAAATTGTGCTCAGGGAGTTGGCACTACAGCTCAACAGAGGACAAAGTGCACCCCTTTTGTTTTGTGCCCTCGGGTTAACCAAGTTTCAAATACTAGATGGTCCATTTGAAAAATGAGATTGCAGGTTATTTTCAAATGTAGAACTGCTTGCCTATCACTGCCACTCTTTCCGTTTCACTGTCAACATGTTCTCAAACTGCACACTGTTTTTTGGACTCGAAGAGATGGGGAAATAGAGAGATGGAGAAACATTCAGCAGAGAGAAAGAGCGAAAGAGATAGAGGGACACACGGTTAAAAGAGCAAGAGAGAGAGAGAGCGTGGTATGTGTGAGTGTATGTGTGAGCTCTCTGTTGCGTGGCGAGCAGAAGTAGCTGGCAGGACTCTAAGTACTTGATGCCGTTTTGACAAACGGCTTAAGAGCATCTTGAGAAATGAGGGCTGTGAGGTTCAGAGGTCAATCAATGGGCTCTCTGAATGGCTGGGGTCTAAGAGGAAGGAAGCCCCCTCCCTATCTGTGCAGAGACTGGGCAGGCGCCAAATGACTGATAATTAACTGGTCTCTATAAATGGAGGCTCTGTTTTCCCCAGGGCACTATTACATCATGACATTGTCCAGGACCATTCACCGCCCACCTCCCTCCATCCCTCCCTACCACTCTATTCCTTCCCTCCACGATATATATGTATATATATATCTATGCTCTGTGTGTGTATAGCTGAATCAGCACATTTAAGTGTGTGTGAGTATGTGTGTGTCGTTACGAAGGCCTGCAAGGCATGCGTGCGTTTTGATTGCCAAACAAGGAGGAATAAATCAGGTGGGAAGGACGTGATGTCATCATTGGTTGATCGGGTGGAGTAGGCTTCTGTCAGCGGTATAGAGGGATGGAGGAAAGAAGAGGAAGGGCTTACCTGTAGGGCTGCTCCCCTGTGTGTGTCCGTAAGTGCCTGGTAAGATTAGCTGACCTGGGGAAGATCTTCCCACAGTACCTAGAGAGAGAGCGCGAGAGAACGCGAGAGAGAGAGAGAGAGAGAGAGAGAGAGATGGGGGAGAGGGAAAAGTGAGAGAGAGAGATGGGGGAGCGGGAAAGTGAGTGAGAGATGGGGGAGCGGGGAAAGTGAGAGAGAGATGGGGGAGCAGGGAAAGTGAGAGAGAGAGAGAGAGAGAGAGAGAGAGATGGGGGAGAGGGGAGAGGGGAAAGTGAGAGAGAGAGATGGGGGAGTGGGGAAAGTGAGAGAGAGATGAGGGAGTGGGGAAAGTGAGAGAGAGATGGGGGAGCAGGGAAAGTGAGAGAGAGATGGGGGAGTGGGGAAAGTGAGAGAGAGATGGGGGAGTGGGGAAAGTGAGAGAGAGATGGGGGAGCAGGGAAAGTGAGAGAGAGAGATGGGGGAGCAGGGAAGGGGGAGAGAGAGATGGGGGAGCGGGGAAAGTGAGAGAGAGAGAGAGAGAGAGATGGGGGAGCAGAAAAGGGGGAGAATGATGGGGGAGCAGGGAAAAGTGAGAGAGAGAGATGGGGGAGCGGGGAAAGTGAGAGAGAGAGAGAGAGAGAGAGAGAGAGAGAGAGAGAGGGAGAGAGAGAGGGGAGCGGGGAGAGTGAGAGAGAGAGAGAGAGAGAGAGAGAGAGAGAGAGAGGGGGGGGGAGCGGGGAGAGTGAGAGAGTGAGAGAGAGAGAGAGAGAGAGAGAGAGGGAGAGAGAGAGAGAGAGAGAGATGGCGAGCGGGAGCGCGGGAAGTGAGAGGGAGAGAGATGGGGGAGTAGGCAAGGGGGAGAGAGAGAGAGAGATGGGGAGCGGGGAAAGGGGGAGAGAGAGAGATGGGGGAGTAGGCAAGGGGGAGAGAGAGAGATGGGGGAGTAGGCAAGGGGGAGAGAGAGAGAGAGAGATGGGGAGCGTGGAAAGTGTGCGAGAGAGAGAGCATGGCTTAAATATCTTATGTTGATCCCATATATCTTTTTTTGAAGTTGACAAACTAAACTGTCTGGTGGGTACCTGCAGGTGTAGCGCTCCTTGCCTTAGCGGAGGATGGCGTCGGAGAGGGAGGGCGGCGGAGAGAGAGGGCGGCGGAGAGGGAGGGCGGCGGAGAGGGAGGGCGGCGGAGAGGGAGGGCGGCGGAGAGAGGAAGTTGACAAATTAAACTGTCTGGTGGGTACCTACCTGCAGATGTAACGCTCCTTGTCTTTGCAGAGGATGGTGTCGGAGAGGGAGGGCGGCGGAGAGGGAGGGCGGCGGAGAGAGAGGGCGGCGGAGAGGGAGGGCGGCGGAGAGGGAGGGCGGCGGAGAGGGAGGGCAGCGGAGAGAGAGAGCGGCGGAGAGGGAGGGCGGCGGAGAGCGGAAGTTGACAAATTAAACTGTCTGGTGGGTACCTACCTGCAGGTGTAACGCTCCTTGCCTTTGCAGAGGATGGCATCGGAGAGGGAGGGCGGCAGAGAGGGAGGGTGGCGGAGAGGGAGGGCGGCAGAGAGGGAGGGCGGCGGAGAGGGAGGGCGGTGGAGAGGGAGGGTGGCGGAGAGGGAGGGCGGCAGAGAGGGAGGGTGGCGGAGAGGGAGGGCGGTGGAGAGGGAGGGCGGCGAGCGGAAGTTGACAAATTAAACTGTCTGGTGGGTACCTACCTGCAGGTGTAACGCTCCTTGCCTTTGCGGAGGATGGCGTCGGAGAGGGAGGGCGGCGAGCGGAAGTTGAAGAGTGGGTGGGCCGAGTGCTGCAGCAAGTTAGGCGAAGCATCCAGTTTGAGAGCGCCAAAGCTCTCCAGCTTCTCCGTCATGCTCTCCATGGCTGACATCTGAGGTAAAGAAGGTGCACCATGGTAAAGATACTGTAGCTGTAGATAGGGGAAAATGTACAATCACGTTTTAACTGTTTCTCAACAAATCAACAAATTGTATTTGTCACATGCGCCAAATCCAACAGGTGTAGGTAGACCTTACAGTGAAATGCTTACTTACCTTAACCAACAATGCAGTTCAAGAAATATATTGAAGAAAATATGTACTAAATAAACTAAAGTAAAAAATAAAATAGAAAGTAACAATAAAAGAACAATAACGAGGCTATATACAGGGGGCCCGGTACCGAGTAAATGTACGGGGTCTACAGGTTAGTCGAGGTAATTTGTACATGTAGTTAAGGGTAAAGTGACTATGTATAGATAATAAACAGGTTAGTTGTGGTAATATGTACATGTAGATAGGGGTAAAGTGAATATGCATAGATAATAAACAGGTTAGTTGTGGTAATATGTACATGTAGATAGGGGTAAAGTGAATATGCATAGATAATAAACAGGTTAGTTGTGGTAATATGTACATGTAGGTAGGGGTAAAGTGAATATGCATAGATAATAAACAGGTTAGATGTGGTAATATGTACATGTAGATAGGGGTAAAGTGACTATGTATAGATAATACACAGGCTAGTTGTGGTAATATGTACATGTAGATAGGGGTGAAGTGAATATGCATAGATAATAAACAGGTTAGTTGTGGTAATATGTACATGTAGATAGGGGTGAAGTGAATATGCATAGATAATTAACAGCGAGAAGCAGCAGTGTAAAAATAAGGGGGGGGGGGGGGGGGGGGGCAATTTAAATAGTCCTGGTGGAGGTAGAAGCTGTTAAGGAGCCTTTTGGTCCTAGACTTGGCGCTCCGGTATCGCTTGCCGTGCGGTAGCAGAGAGAACAGGCTATGACTTGGGTGACTGGAGTCTTTGACAATTTTTGGAACTTCCTCTGACACTGCCTGGTATAGAGGTCCTGGATGGCAGGAAGTATGCCCTCTTCACAACTGTCTTAGTGTGTTTGGACCATGATAGTTTGTTGGTGATGTGGACTCCAAGGAACTTGAAACTCTCGAACCATTCCATTGCAGCCCTGTCGATGTTAATGGGGACCTGTTTGGCCCTCCTTTTCCTGCAGTCCACGATCATCTCCTTTGTCTTGCTCACATTGAGGGAGCGGTTGTTGTCCTGGCACCACACTGCTAGGTTTCTGACCTCCTCCCTATAGGCAGTCTCATCGTTGTCGGTGATCAGGCAAACCAGTGTTGTGTCTTCAGCAAAAAACATATATACCCCTTTTACCCCTGTTATATTTTCTTATACCTAAAATGGTTATTTACAACGCAACTAAGGGTATTCAGACACGGTCCCTGTGTGTGTGTGTGTACCTGTGGATGGAAGAGAAGCGAATTGGCCCTCAGGAACTTCTCCTTCAAAGCTCCTACAGGGTCCAGTAACTTCCTCTTTTCCACCCTGCTGGACAGCAAGGACAAGGGTTACGTATGAAGGTCAGAGGTCAACTGTGGTCTACTTCACACAATACATTCCCATGTTCCAATATAATATAATTGCTATGGGTGTGTGTCGGTGGCAGGGAAGTCAGGAAAAGGAACTTGAATAAGTGCTCATAAAACTCCAAAAACCAAAATATACAAAAATATACATGTGTCGCACACCGACACATGACTTGCACATAACATACAATAAAACAACGACAAGGACATGAGGGGAAACAGAGGGTTGAATACACAACATGTAATTGATGGGATTGGAACCAGGTGTGAAGGAAGACAAGACAAAACCAATGGAAAATGAAAAATGGATCCGTGATGGCTAGAAGGTCGGTGACGTCGACCTCCGAACAAGTCGTGACAATCATTATAATATTGATAATGAAATGTGCCATTAATCATACACTTTGATCCAAGGCAACTTACAGTTAAGGTCACAGTGAGTTCATACATGTTTAATATGTGTATGTGATCCCTGTGGGGATTGAACCTACAACCTTGACCAATGACTACTATGAACTTGGTGGTGTTCTTGTGTGGACATTGGAACATAGCCCTTTTCTCTTATTTCATGATTGGAAAATTTCAGTCTGAACACTGACATAGAGATTTGGAAATATTATATTAATATTGTATGTATAGTGGGGTCTGAAATTATTGACACCATTGATAAAGAAAAGGAAAAATAATAATAATTATTTGCCCTCAGAACAGGCTCAATTCATCGGGGCAGGGACACTACAAGGTGTCGATAGCATTCCACAGGGATGCTGGCCCATGTTGACTCCAATGCTTCCCACAGTTGTGTCAAGTTGGCTGGATGTCCTACTGCCATACCCCCATACCCCGTTCAAAGGCACTTTAATATTTTGCCTTTCCCATTCACCCTCTGAATGGCACACATACACAATCCATGTCTCATTTGTCTCAAAACTTAAAAATCCTTCTTTAACCTGTCCCCTCCCCTTTCACTTGGATTCACCTGGTCAGTCTGTCATGGAAAGAGAGGGTGTTCTTACTTTTTTCTCCATACTCAGCGTACATTGTATCCTAAAAATATGGGAAATGACTTTATACTAATAGATTTGCACAGAGAAAGGGACACACGCGAATTTGGCCTCATTTTTTTGGGGCATGCTGGGAACGGCACCTGCTGATTTCACCTAGTTTTTATTTGTCTTGCTTCTCAAGACATTCCGGCGGCCATGACAGGAGCCAAACGTGAGTTGGCTTGGGGGTGTGGTTTGATGTATGTGTTTCTTGGGCGTGTCCTTGCCAACACCAAGACACACATCCGTCAGAGCCTTGCCCGCAGCTGTTCCCCCCCACTCAATCACAACAAACAAACCTCAGGTTGAGTTCAATAACTACAGGCAGATGTATGGTGAGATGCCGGAGGAAGCTTTGCATAGGTCAGTAGTCTACAAGGTAATATAAGAAGAATGCAATTGATGAGTTTATGCAGATATTCTAAAATAAATGTTTTGATAATCTTCAAATGTAGTAACAGGTCGATGTAGAATTAACCCTTTACATCCCGTGTCAAACTCACTCCACAGAGAGCTGAGTGTCTGGGGTTTTTCGCTCTGCACCTTGGTACTTGATTGATTAATTAAGGTCACTAATTAGTAAAGAACTCCACCCACCTGGTTGTCTAGGTCTTAATTGAAAGGACAAAACTAGAACCTGCAGACACTAGGCCCTCCATGGAATGAGTTTGACACCCCTGCTTTACATAATACCATAGAATCAGTGTTCTGCTAATATAACAATGTGAACCTTTTACATTTCATTGTCATTCCCAGCCGATACAGATACTGTGCCTATCTGCATTTTGTCTGGTGGTAATGGGGCTACCTTGATTAACATGTCAGAGTGGTCATACCTCCCTGTGCGGTGTCTTGTGTACAATAGGAGCTTCCTGATCTGGGTGAGGAATACACAGGGTTTCTCTCTCCCCATATTTACTGATACCATTCAATTCAATCATATAAAAAGACAAGTAAAAGTTGTGTCTAGTCAAATTTTAATGTCGAGTGCCAGGTCCCTCTCTATTCAGAGACATCAGTATCAAGCCCATCTGTCAATCTGGACTTCATCACATCATCTTGCAAGTCTCCATGTGCTGCTCCATAGATGCATCTGTGAACACATACACATATAGTCACTGTTCACTGTTCTACCAATGTCAGTTAGCAAAGGTGATATCTGACAAACAAACATATACTATGTTGAAGATTGAACAGGTCAGACTAAACCTACCTAACTCTGGTCTACCCATTGGCGACCGTTGGTGAGCAGACAAGAGGGGAGGCCTTTACGGCGCCCAATTGATATGTACGGCAGTGTAGATCAGCTCCTGGCCACTCAAAGTTACGGGTCGGCCAAACACAAACAGAGCACTGACTACCTGATCACTGGTGGTTATGATTAGCACGGTGGAACCAACCTGATCACTGGTGGTTATGATTAGCACCGTGGAACCAACCTGATCACTGGTGGTTATGATTAGCACCGTGGAACCAACCTGATCACTGGTGGTTATGATTAGCATGGTGGAACCAACCTGATCACTGGTGGTTATGATTAGCATGGTGGAACCAACCTGATCACTGGTGGTTATGATTATCACGGTGGAACCAACCTGATCGCTGGTGGTTATGATTAGCACGCTGGAACCAACCTGATCACTGTATTCACAGTTCTATTTCACTTCAGATATCATGATATGCATACACAGGCACACACACATAAATCAGGCTGGTTCCAAGAGGCTAGGTTATCAAGGTGAATTGGGACAAAACTCAAACATGTTTTGACCTTTGACCAGGTAAAATGTCACCAACCTGAAAGTGTCCTCCCTGTTCCGTTTTATAGGAATGCTCACAGCGAGGGCATGTCTATGTGATGCTGAGGGTCCCCTTGCTGGTCTTCACTATATTGCATGTTCTGCTGCAAACTGGCAGTCTCTCAAACAACTGCAGCAGGCAATCCTCATAAACAATGTATTTTATCTTATGAGGTGGTGTTGACTGGGAGGGCCTGTGACATGGTCATACAATAGACAGCCATGTGGTAAATTACATTATGTTATAAACAAAGCACAAAGCTTTTGATTGTGCAATTCACAAGCAAAATGACAACTACTTGGCTGGGTAATGAACCTACTAGTTTATCACACTGGGATTTTTTTAGACGACTTTTCACAAAACACACTTTACCATTGTCGATGAAGCCTTCTGTGTCATCAGGGCAGAAACTCAAGATACAGTGCCTTGCGAAAGTATTCGGCCCCCTTGAACTTTGCGACCTTTTGCCACATTTCAGGCTTCAAACATTAAGATATAAAACTGTATTTTTTTGTGAAGAATCAACAACAAGTGGGACACAATCATGAAGTGGAACGACATTTATTGGATATTTCAAACTTTTTTAACAAATCAAAACTGAAAAATTGGTCGTGCAAAATTATTCAGCCCCCTTAAGTTAATACTTTGTAGCGCCACCTTTTGCTGCGATTACAGCTGTAAGTCGCTTGGGGTATGTCTCTATCAGTTTTGCACATCGAGAGACTGACATTTTTTCCCATTCCTCCTTGCAAAACAGCTCGAGCTCAGTGAGGTTGGATGGAGAGCATTTGTGAACAGCAGTTTTCAGTTCTTTCCACAGATTCTCGATTGGATTCAGGTCTGGACTTTGACTTGGCCATTCTAACACCTGGATATGTTTATTTTTGAACCATTCCATTGTAGATTTTGCTTTATGTTTTGGAGCATTGTCTTGTTGGAAGACAAATCTCCGTCCCAGTCTCAGGTCTTTTGCAGACTCCATCAGGTTTTCTTCCAGAATGGTCCTGTATTTGGCTCCATCCATCTTCCCATCAATTTTAACCATCTTCCCTGTCCCTGCTGAAGAAAAGCAGGCCCAAACCATGATGCTGCCACCACCATGTTTGACAGTGGGGATGGTGTGTTCAGCTGTGTTGCTTTTACGCCAAACATAACGTTTTGCATTGTTGCCAAAAAGTTCCATTTTGGTTTCATCTGACCAGAGCACCTTCTTCCACATGTTTGGTGTGTCTCCCAGGTGTCTTGTGGCAAACTTTAAACAACACTTTTTATGGATATCTTTAAGAAATGTCTTTCTTCTTGCCACTCTTCCATAAAGGCCAGATTTGTGCAATATGCGACTGATTGTTGTCCTATGGACAGAGTCTCCCACCTCAGCTGTAGATCTCTGCAGTTCATCCAGAGTGATCATGGGCCTCTTGGCTGCATCTCTGATCAGTCTTCTCCTTGTATGAGCTGAAAGTTTAGAGGGACGGCCAGATCTTGGTAGATTTGCAGTGGTCTGATACTCCTTACATTTCAATATTATCGCTTGCACAGTGCTCCTTGGGATGTTTAAAGCTTGGGAAATCTTTTTGTATCCAAATCCGGCTTTAAACTTCTTCACAACAGTATCTCGGACCTGCCTGGTGTGTTCCTTGTTCTTCATGATGCTCTCTGCGCTTTTAACGGACCTCTGAGACTATCACAGTGCAGGTGCATTTATACGGAGACTTGATTACACACAGGTGGATTGTATTTACCATCATTAGTCATTTAGGCCAACATTGCATCATTCAGAGATGCTTCCTGGCTGATGTTTTGGTCACTTTTGAAAGCTGGCGGTGCTTTGACTCTAGTGGTAGCATGAGACGGAGTCTACAACCCACACAAGTGGCTCAGGTAGTGCAGCTCATCAAGGGTGGCACATCAATGCGAGATGTGGCAAGAAGGTTTTCTGTGTCTGTCAGCGTAGTGTCCAGACCATGGAGGCGCTACCAGGAGACAGGCCAGTACATCAGGAGACGTGGAGGAGGCCGTAGGAGGGCAACAACCCAACAGCAGGACCGCTACCTCCGCCTTTGTGCAAGGAGGAGCACTGCCAGAGCCCTGCAAAATGACCTCCAACAGGCCACAAATGTGCATGTGTCTGCTCAAACGGTCAGAAACAGACTCCATGAGGGTGGTATGAGGGTCCGACGTCCACAGGTGGGGGTTGTGCCAGAGAACACCAAGATTGGCAAATTCGCCACTGGCGCCCTGTGCTCTTCACAGATGAAAGCAGGTTCACACTGAGCACATGTGACAGATGTGACAGTCTGGAGACGCCATGGAGAACGTTCTGCTGCCTGCAACATCCTCTAGCATGACCGGTTTGGCGGTGGGTCAGTCATGGTGTGGGGTGGCATTTCTTTGGGGGGCCGCACAGCCCTCCATGTGCTCACCAGAGGTAGCCTGACTGCCATTAGGTACCAAGATGAGATCCTCAGATCCCTTGTGAGACCATATGCTGGTGTGGTTGGCCCTGGGTTCCTCCTACTGCAAGACAATGCTAGACCTTATGTGGCTGGAGTGTGTCAGCAGTTCCTGCAAGAGGAAGGCATTGATGCTATGAACTGGCCCACCCGTTCCCCAGAACAGAATCCAATTGAGCACATCTGGGACATCATGTCTCGCTCCATCCACAGACTGTCCAGGAGTTGGCGGATGCTTTAGTCCAGGGCTGGGAGGAGATCCCTCAGGAGACCATCCGCCACCTCATCAGGAGCATGCCCAGGCGTTGTAGGGAGGTCATACAGGCACGTGGAGGCCACACACACTACTGAGCTTCATTTTGACTTGTTTTAAGGACATTACATCAAAGTTGGATCAGCCTGTAGTGTGGCTTTCCACTTTGATTTTGAGTGTGACTCCAAATCCAGACCTCCATGGGTTGATAAATTTGATTTCCATTGATAATTTTTGTGTGATTTTGTTGTCAGCACATTCAACTATGTAAAGAAAAAAGTATTTAATAAGAATACTTTATTCATTCAGATCTAGGATGTGTTATTTTAGTGTTCCCTTTATTTTTTTGAGCAGTGTATAACCCTAACCTTAACCACACTGCTATCCTTATGCCTAACCTTAGACTTAAATTAAGACCAAAAAGCTAATTTTTGTTTTCATAAATTTTTACGATATAGTCAGTTCTGTCTTTGGGGATGGGGTAACTAGTGTAAAGCCAAATTATATGCTTTACAGACTGTAGCTCCAGATTGGATTAGATTCAGGCCGCTGACACCGTAATGGTTATTTGTTCACTGTTTTAGTCAGACTTACATGCTCAAACTCTGAACCAACTATATTATTTTGGGGACAGTTCAAAAAGCGTTAAACATGTATGGCTATTTAGCTAGCTAGCCTGCTGTTGCTAGCAAATATTTCCTGGAACATAAACATTGGGTTGTTTTTTTACATGAAATGCACAAGATCCTCTACTCAATGAATACACAGATAAAAGGGTAAACAGAGTTAGTTTCTAGTAATCTCTCCTCCTTCAGGCTTCTTCTTCTTCTTTGGACTTTATTTGGCAGTTGGTAACCAACTTTAAGGTGCATTACCACCACCAACTGGACTGGAGTGTGAACCTCAGTTCATCTTTCAATCACCCACGTGGTTATATGCTCCTAACAACCAATGAGGAGATGGTATATGCTCCTAAAAACCAATGAGGGGATGGGAGAGGCAGGACTTGCACAGCATCAAGCATCACAAATATAACTAAGTTATATTTTAGCGCCTGGCCACACAGACGCTCTCGACCAGTGTTAGGTGTAATGATTGACTAACATGTATGTGTACATTTATTTTGCAATGCTCGCGCATGCGACACCAGCGGTGTGGTCAGCATGTTAGACATGGGTTAGTTACCACTATAGCTGCATCCATTATTTAGACTTGCCCTAGATAATATAGAATACACTTGTATGAGTTACGAACTAACTTGCAAATCCAACTTGTAGGCTAACGTTATCTACTCTGCTTCGCTAGCTAACATTAGCTAGGCTGCCTCGCGAGCTAACAATAGCTCGCCTGCCTCGCTAGCTAACAATAACTTGCCTGCCTCACTTTATCAAGAGATGGCTACCTAGCTACATAATCAGTAATAACGTTATCTAACGTTGTTAGCTAAATTATACCAGAGAAGCCATTATATTCCAGTGTCTCTGGTTATACTCACCACCACCGGTCGTTGCACACCAAGCTAGCATTACTGGTGCAGACAGTTGTGGACAGACGAACTCCAAGCATCTTTTCCGACCGCATACTAGGGTCCTTCGGCAGGGCATGCTAACCATAGAACTTTGGCTGTGGAGGCATGGTCAATCCGTATACGGCCCTGTGATCCTTTGAGTGCGTTGGGGGCGATGAAGCCCCATTCAATGACGGGAAGCAAAGTGGTCGAAGGGGCGATATGCACGTGGAGCTTGGCAAAAGGGTGCATGATTTGTTTACATAATTGTAATCCAAACCCAACCTTCATTTATTCGTTGTCACGCACTGAGGTTTCAAACTCTGTTTTAGACGATACTGACTTAATGACAAAAATGTTCCTATTTACACTTTGTTCTCAATTTTGACACTGTAATAAATGATAACGGCACTGAGCCTATTTCTAAAATTGTTTATGAGTTGGAGAACACATTGGGAGGGATGTTCTTGCATGCAGAATCCTTCTAGATCCTTGACATCCTTCATCTGAGTTTATGGACGGCCCTCTTCAATTCAATTAGCAGGTTTTCAATGAGACTGAGATGACCATTGCACAATTTTGATTTTGTGGCCAATGAACCATTTCTTTGTAGATTTTGCTGTGTGCTTGGGGCTATTGTCTTGCTGGAACATCCACTTGTGGCCATGTTTCAGCCTCCTGGCAGAGCCAACCAGGTTTTTGTTTACAATATCCTGGTACTGGGCAAAGTTCATGATGCCGTTGACCTTAACAAGGGCCCTAGGACCAGTGGAAGCAAAAATAGCCCCATAACATCAAAGATCCACCACCATATTTTACAGTAGGTTTGGGGTTTTTCTGCTCATGCATTCTCATTTCATTTCTACGCCAAACCAACCTTTGGTGTGCATGGTCAAAGAGCTCTATTTTCATGTCATCCCCAAAAGATGTCAACGACTGGAGTTTGCTAAATGGCATTGGCACTTGGATTGCAACCTGTGCTTTGGGCAAATGACATGAAAATTGGTCTCTTTGGTCACGCACACCAGTGGTGGGTTTAGCGTCAATAAAAATGTATGAGCAAAAACTAACCCCCTACCTACTGTAAAATATAGTCGTGGATCTTTGATGTTATGGGGATATTTCGCTTTCACTGGTCCTGAGGCCCTCATGAACTTCGCCCAATATCCGGAGAGTTTAGCCAAAAACCTGGTTGCCTCTGTCAGGAGTCTGAAACTTGGCCACAAGGGGATCTTCCAGCAAGACAATAACCTCAAGCCCACATCAGAATCATCAAATATGTCGTTAATTGGCCACAAAATCCACATTTTGCAATGGCCATCGCAGTCTCCTGTGTTTTGAATTGAAGAGGTCAGTACATAAGTGCATACGAAGGTTATCAAGGATCTGGAAGGATTCTGTATGGACAAAGATCCCTCCCAATGTGTTCTCCAATCTCATAAAACATTTGAGATAAAAGCTCAGTGCCGTTATCCTCGCAAGGTTAGGTATTGAAATGTATTTTGACCCCTACCTTTTTGAGATTTTTTTTAGCTCAAAATCTCTTTCTCCGAGAAAATGTATTAGTATAAATAATATAATTTCCTCCATTTTTTAGCATACAATACATACTGAAAAAAAATATAAACGCAACATCCCACAATTTCAATGATTGTACCGAGTTTCAGTGAATACAAGGAAATCAGTCAATTGAAATTCCTTAAGCTAATGGATTAATCTATGAATTTTACATGACTGGGCAGGGCCTGGTATGCCAGACCAGGGACGGACTGGGAAGCCAGACCAGCCAATCAGAATTTGTTTTTCCCCACAAAAGGGCTTTATTACAGACAGAAATACTCCTCAGCCCAACTACCCCCTTTTTCTCCCCAATTTAGTGATTACGATCTTGTCTCGCCGCTGCAACTCCCCAACGAGCTCGGGAGAGGCGAAGGTCGAGTCATGTGTCCTCTGAAACATGACCCGCCAAAGCACGCTTCTTAACACCCGCCTGCTTAACCCGGAAGCCAGCTGCACCAATGTGTTGCAGGAAACAGTGCTCAACTGATGACCGTAGTCAGCCTACAAGTGCCCGGCTCACCACAAGGAGTTGCTAGAGCGCAATGAGCCAAGCCCCACCGGCACAGAATTTGTGAGAATGAAGCTTTTTGTGTGTATGGAACGTTTCTGCGATCTTATATTTAAGCTCATGAAACATGGGACCAACACTTTACATGTTGCGTTCATATTTTTGTTCAGTTTATCTCAGTATTTGCATTATTAATTTTATACAGTCATTTCTGCTCATCTTTATTGAGTTTGTCAATAGTTCCGGACCCTGCTGTATATTGTGTATATATAGCCTACATATTGAATATAGGTTCTAACATGAGTGTCAACTTCAGTTGCTTATCTACATACAGTGTCTGGTGAGGATTCTGGTCTCCTTGGGGCTGAAATACCTGTATATTGGGTCCATGAAGAAGGCCGAGGGCTTGGTGTAATGCAGGGAGGGCTGCTGCTGGGGCGGCTGCTGGGGCGGCTGGGCCAGGGGCTGCTGGTGCTGTGACAGCAGGAGCTGGTGGAGGGGGTGGCCCTGGGGGTGCAGGGTGTGTTGGTGTGGGTGGCTGTCGGGGTGCTTCTTGCGGCTGGACGGCTGCTCAGGGGCCACCACCCCGTTGTGCACATCCCGTCTGTGGCTGCTGATGCTGAGGTCCAGTGGCTGCTCCTCATCCCCCGGGAGAAGGAGGGGGGTGTTGCTGCTACCGCTGGGTGGGGTCAACTTGGCGGGGGCCGGCAGTTTCGGTTTGGTCTTCTTTGGCTTGGTGGTGAGGTCAAAGGGCGATGGCTCTTCTGTGCGAGGGGCAGCCATTTTGTGGGGTGGCGGATGTTGCGCATGAGGCGACTTGGGCTCAGCCTTGAAGAACATGCCGGGTTTGAGGGCACCGGCCCGCTCGGTGAAGGGGTAGAGGGAGTGAGGGAAGTTGGGTAGGAACTGGAAAGGGAACATTGAATGGCAGGGCTTCGAGCCCATATTCTTCTCTTGCAGGCTCATGAGCGCAGGGCCAAAGTACTTCTCGGCGATGGAAGCGATGGCCTTGATGGAGTCGGTGGCAGCGGTGGCCCCTGTGGGGGGCAGTGCCTGCTTGTCCGGAAGCGGAAAGAAGGAGTGCTGGGAGGCGACCGAGAGGAAGGGGGGCTGCTCGCAAGCCGGGTTGAACGAGCTGGACACCGCCGACACTGAGCCGCTGCTCACGTTGTCCGGCCGCCCATCCTGACCCATCCTATCTGTCCCCACCACCCCTCTAACGCCTGCCTCCTTCCTTCTCTTTGTGCCGCTGACCCGCTCCCGTTGTTCCCGCTCACTCTCAGCGTCGCTGTCTAACTCTGAACACGAGGCGGTGCCGGTGGTGGTGTCTAGGTCGGTGCCGCTGGTGGTGTTGACTTCCTCCAGGTCGCTGCCGTCCGACACCGCCGACATCTTGGTTTTGGCCTTGACTTCTCTGTACGCCAGCTCCAGCCTCTCTTTGTCCTCCCTCTCCTGACTGCTGAGGAGACTATTTCCTCCGTTGTTGTTGTTGATGGAGCTGATCAGAGACAGTGGAGTCCCGTCCAGGAGGCTGTGAGGCAGCTTGCCCTCCTGGCTCCCACCGTTGTTACTGTTCTTGCCCAGGGGGCTCTTCAGAAAGGGGCTGGGGGGCAGTAAGGGTGGTCGGGGGTAGAGCGATGGGACGAAGAGATCCGGGAAGCCATGGCAGAGCGAGGGGAAGCCACGCGGCCTGGGGGAGAAGGATAGGTTGGCGTGAAGATGGGGCCGGGAGGGGAAGTAGTCAGGGAAGGCCAGACCTGAGTGGTTGAGTTGGTGGTGGTGGGGATGGGACCTGGACTTGGCCAGGATGGGGCTGCTCATGGGGATGCCGGGAGCAAACAGGCCCCCGGCAGGGCCAGAATGGTTTTTGCCCTCACAAAAACGCTGGTGCTTGTTGAGGGAGGAAGTAGTGCTGAACATCTGGCCACAGTCTTTGCACTTGATCTGGGTGCGGCAGTCGGCGTGCATGCGCTTGTGGCGGCACAGGTTGGAGAACTGCGTGTAAGACTTGTGGCACACCTCGCCTGGGGAGACACACAGCCCACATGGGTCTGGTTAAGCCCATTTAAACACTGTCACTAACTCAGAGTACCAAGTCAATAGTCAACACAGATACAACACTACTTAGAAATAATATACACTGTGTACAAAACATTAAGATCACCTGTGTGCTTAGTGTGCAAAGAGAGCTTCCAGACAAAGCATGCAGAGAAATATAGGAATATGTCTTCTGAGCAGAGGGCAAGAGCATCGAAACAGTTGCTTTCTCAGTTGCAAAAGCAGCAAGGACTTTTCACAAAACTGCTTTCAGGAAACAACAGAATTACGAGAGCTACAGTGCCTTGCGAAAGTATTCGGCCCCCTTGAACTTTGCGACCTTTTGCCACATTTCAGGCTTCAAACATAAAGATATAAAACTGTATTTTTTTATGAAGAATCAACAACAAGTGGGACACAATCATGAAGTGGAACGACATTTATTGGATATTTCAAACTTTTAACAAATCAAAAACTGAAAAATTGGGCGTGCAAAATTATTCAGCCCTTTTACTTTCAGTGCAGCAAACTCTCCAGAAGTTCAGTAAGGATCTCTGAATGATCCAATGTTGACCTAAATGACTAATGATGATAAATACAATCCACCTGTGTGTAATCAAGTCTCCGTATAAATGCACCTGCACTGTGATAGTCTCAGAGGTCCGTTAAAAGCGCAGAGAGCATCATGAAGAACAAGGAACACACCAGGCAGGTCCGAGATACTGTTGTGAAGAAGTTTAAAGCCGGATTTGGATACAAAAAGATTTCCCAAGCTTTAAACATCCCAAGGAGCACTGTGCAAGCGATAATATTGAAATGTCAGGAGTATCAGACCACTGCAAATCTACCAAGACCTGGCCGTCCCTCTAAACTTTCAGCTCATACAAGGAGAAGACTGATCAGAGATGCAGCCAAGAGGCCCATGATCACTCTGGATGAACTGCAGAGATCTACAGCTGAGGTGGGAGACTCTGTCCATAGGACAACAATCAGTCGCATATTGCACAAATCTGGCCTTTATGGAAGAGTGGCAAGAAGAAAGACATTTCTTAAAGATATCCATAAAAAGTGTTGTTTAAAGTTTGCCACAAGACACCTGGGAGACACACCAAACATGTGGAAGAAGGTGCTCTGGTCAGATGAAACCAAAATGGAACTTTTTGGCAACAATGCAAAACGTTATGTTTGGCGTAAAAGCAACACAGCTCATCACCCTGAACACACCATCCCCACTGTCAAACATGGTGGTGGCAGGATCATGGTTTGGGCCTGCTTTTCTTCAGCAGGGACAGGGAAGATGGTTAAAATTGATGGGAAGATGGATGGAGCCAAATACAGGACCATTCTGGAAGAAAACCTGATGGAGTCTGCAAAAGACCTGAGACTGGGACGGAGATTTGTCTTCCAACAAGACAATGATCCAAAACATAAAGCAAAATCTACAATGGAATGGTTCAAAAATAAACATATCCAGGTGTTAGAATGGCCAAGTCAAAGTCCAGACCTGAGTCCAATCGAGAATCTGTGGAAAGAACTGAAAACTGCTGTTCACAAATGCTCTCCATCCAACCTCACTGAGCTCGAGCTGTTTTGCAAGGAGGAATGGGAAAAAAATTCAGTCTCTCGATGTGCAAAACTGATAGAGACACACCCCAAGCGACTTACAGCTGTAATCGCAGCAAAAGGTGGCGCTACAAAGTATTAACTTAAGGGGGCTGAATAATTTTGCACGCCCAATTTTTCAGTTTTTGATTTGTTAAAAAAGCTTGAAATATCCAATAAATGTCGTTCCACTTCATGATTGTGTCCCACTTGTTGTTGATTCTTCACAAAAAAATACAGTTTTATATCTTTATGTTTGACGCCTGAAATGTGGCAAAAGGTCGCAAAGTTCAAGGGGGCCGAATACTTTCGCAAGGCACTGTAACTATGTAATGTCCAACAAAATTGCTAAACATAGCAACCCATTCGCTGAAGGCAAATTCATTAAAGAATGTTAAATTGACTCTGCAGCAATACTTTGCCCCGACAAGAAAGAGCTGTTTGAAAATGTTTCCCTGTCAAGATGAACAGTGACCTGGCGTGTTGAGGACATCGCAGAGAATATGGAACAGCAGTTGAAAGACAAGGTAAAGGATTTCACCTATTTCTCCTTGGCTCTGGATGAGAGCAGTGATGCATGTGACACGGCGCAGTTGTTTATATTGTTACGAGGCATAACCCCAGACTTTGAAATAGCAGAGGAGCTGGCTTCAGTGCAGTCAATGAAGAGCACAAACACAGGGAAACATTTATTGGAGGAGGTTAATAAGTGTGTGGCAAAGCTGGGACTGAGTTTTGAAAAGTTATCCAGTGTGACCACTGATAGGTGCCCAAACTTGAAATGAAAAAACGTTGGCCTTTTGAAAAGGATACAAGATCAAGTAGCTGAGCTGAACCCAGATCAGATCATTATTTACCTGCATTGCATTGCATTATTCATCAAATGGGCCATGTTGTGGATACAGTGACTAAAGTGGTAAACTTCATAAGAGCAAAATCTTTAAACCACAGGCAGTTTGTCTCACTGTTGGAAGAGACAGAGTCGGGTCATGCATATGTCCCTTACCACAAAAACATGAGATGGCTGAGTTTGGGGAAGGTGCTTAAAAGGGTGTGAGACCTGAAGTCATAGATTGCTGAGTGTTTGCAAATGAAAGGAATATATGTGGATTTCCCTCAACTGCAAGATAAAGAATGGTTGGCAGATTTTTCCTTCACCGTGGACATCATGGCCCTCATGAATGAACTGAATTCCAAACCACAAGGGAAGGGCCGTTTTGCATATCAGATGCACAGCCTTGTCAAAACCTTCAAGGGAAAATTACTCCTCCTGATTTCCAAGTAGAAGTCAACAATCTCACCCACCTTCCGATTATTAGTCTGAGCTTATCGATCTTCAGTCTGATGCAGTGATTGGAGAACTATTCAAAACAATGTCACTGACGAGGTTCTATGTATCTCTCAATGAACAAAGCTCTCCAAAGATTATGAGTTATGCTCAGAAGATGTTTGTACTGTTTGGGTCAACCTATGCATGTGAACAGACATTTTTACTGATGAAATATAAAAGGCAAAGGCACAGATCATCTCTTACCGACTCTCCCCTCTCAACAATCCTGCACATAGCGACGTCAGAAACTTTTTCTCTAAAGGCTGAATCTATGCAAATCACAAATCATGCATCACTATGACGGCAACATACATACCATATCTCTACAGTGGGCAACCTACTTTTCACAATATATTCTATAAAGTGTTGCTTGAATACAGACTGTACCTATACATGTATATAAGCATATACACACATATGTGCACATGGGTACAAACAGAAAAGCAAAGCAGAAAGTTAAGAGAGAGAAGACAAGGTAAGGTATCATGGCTTCCGGCATCCTTTAACGGGGAGCTGGAGCAGAAACTGTTGATCCACGTTTATATCAAATCTGCCCGTGCCGAAGGAAACCCATTTTTACCCCCCTCAGAAGGAAAAACACACACACACACACAAACACACACACACACACACACACGGGGAAAAAAGAAACACAAAGTACCACTTTTTTTAAAGTCCCACTAAAGATGCTCAACAAATCAGTAACATATCAGCTGCAGAGGGACCGTAGACTGGGAAAGAGGGCCCACTTCCTATCTTTGTCAATGCAAGTGCACCCTCTATCCAACTTAATGAGCTGGAGTATCAAAATAAAGTGTTACCCATACAACAAAAAGAGGAGGAGAGGCACGGAGGGAGGAATGGAGGAGGATAACAAAACAAGAGAAAAGGTGGGGAAAACACACAACAAAATGAAACACATAACAAGAAAAAGAAGGGATGAGGTCACGGAATTGCCTCTGACCTACGGGATTGTGTCTGCTACTGTCGCTGGCCCTGCTTGGGGTTGGAGAGAGATGGAGGGAGGAGGATGAGGAGTAGGCCTTTAGACACAGGGAGGTAGAACTAGATGTGGGTTGGCTAGGCCATATCGACTTGGGTCTTAGAGACTTACAGATGAAGGGCTTGACACTACTGTGAATGTGCTTGTGCTGCTTGAGGCCCGAGGAGGTGGCGAAGGTCTTGCCACATTCGGGGCAGGTGTGAGTGCGAGCCCCTATGTGCTGCGAGCGGATGTGGCGCTGCAGGTTGCTGGGGTCCGTGAACACCTGTGGGTAGGGCGGTGGCAGAAACATTTAATTGACACACACACACACAGATAAAAACCAGTCATGGTTAGCAGGTTCCGATCACTGTGTGTTGACACTTTCAGAATATATATACTACTGAGTAAAAAAGCTTATACTGCATCCATGCCAGCTTCCCGTGATGCCTTTGTGATGGTGGTTACATTCACCAACAACTAACTTTATGGTCAGTAGTGCTGAGCGATTAACCATTTTATTTTTGGGGGTTACTAATTGACCAAAGTCAGTTCAATTACTTGAATTACATTAAGTTTGTTTTCTTGTCTATAGAGAAATCAAATAATTCACAAGAAAAATCAAGTCAAGAACTTTATGTGGGATGCTGGGCTGAAGGGAGTTGTAGTTTTCATTAAGCCAAATAATGAACCTAGTTCAGCGCAGAAACATGGTAATTAACTACAATGACCATAATTCATTGCGCCTATTTTTTTCTGGCTCAGAGAGGAAGAGGTGAAGTGAGAGGATTCACTCTTGCCAAAAGCTGTGCAAAATAAGCCCAATGTGTTTCCATGGCTTATTTTGGACAACGACTCCTATTCTTAGGGCGAATACATCAGCATCTCGCCATTATATACAGATCTCTGGACGGATACACATTTACACCATCAACATTAAATTAGATACACACAGACTGCATAAAACACGAGAGAGGAATGTACACAACATAATGACGAGAGGGACAGAGACAGTTTGTGAAAGTATGCCTTGTCTACAGTGAAAAAAATATAAACGCAACATATAAAGTGTTTGTCCCATGTTACATGAGCTGAAAAAAAAGATCCCAGAAATGTTCCATACACACAAAAAGCTTATTTCTCTCAACGTTTGTGCACAAATTTGTTTACATCCCTGTTAATGAGCACTTCTCCTTTGCCAAGGTAATCCATCCACCTGACAGGTGTGGCATATCAAGAAGCCACTCTAAAATGTGTAGTTTTGTCACAAAATACAATGTCACAGATGTGGAGCATGCACTTGGCAGGCTGACTGCAAGAATGTCCACCAGAGATGTTGCCAGAGAATTTAATGTGTATTCCTCTACCATAAGCCACCTCCAACATCTTTTTGGGGAATTTGGCAGTATGTTCAACCGCAGACCACCAGCCCAGGACTTTCACATCTGGATTCTTCACCTTTGGGATCGTTTGAGACCATCCACCGGTTTGCACAACTGTAGAATTTCTTCACAAACTGTCAGAAACCGTCTCAGGGAAGCTCATATGTGTGCTCGCTGTCCTCACCAGAGTCTTGATCTGTTCGGCATCTTAACCGATTTCAGTGAGCAAATGCTCACCTTCAATGACCACTGGCACGATGAAAAACTGTCCTCTTAATGGATGAACCCCGGTTTTAACTGTACCCGGGCAGATGGCAGACAGTGTATATGGCGTCATGTGGGCGAGCAGTATGCTGATGTCAACGTTGTGAACAGAGTGCCCCATGGTGGCAGTAGAGTTATTGTATGGGCAGGCATAAGCTACGGACAATGAACACAATTGCATTTTATCGATGGCAATATGAATGCACAGAGATACCGTGATGAGATCCTGAGGCCCATTGTCGTGCCATTCATCCATCACCATCACCTCATGTTTCAGCATGATAGTGCACGACCACATGTCGCAAGGATCTGCACTCAATTCCTGGAAGCTGAAAATGTCCCAGTTCTTCCATGGCTTGTATACTCACCAGACATGTCACCCATTGAGCATGTTTGGGATGCTCTGGATCAACGTGTACGACAGCGTGTTCCAGTTCCCGCCACTATCCAGCAACTTCACACAGCCATTGAAGAGGAGTGGGACAACATTCCACAGGCCACAATCAACAGCCTGATCAACTCTATGGGAAGGAGATGTGTCGCGCTGCATGAGGCAAATGGTGGTAACACCAAATACTGACTGGTTCTGATCCACACCCTACCCTTTTAAAGGTATCTGTGACCAACAGATGCATATCTATATTCCCAGTCATGTGAAATCCATAGATTAGGGCCTAATTCATTCCCCCCCGTGTTTTATCACTGGAATGTGTTACAAAATGAGGCAACAGTGTGCTTTAAGACCATGCGGACTGCTCTGAGCGGTCGGGTAGGTGTGTTTATCCGAATGGATAAAATCAAATAAAGAAATACCCTCCCACTTCTAAAACCAAAGTTGCGCCCCTGCCTGTAAACACAATAATTTCTAATTTCAGCATGTCGTGTTTAAGTTCTGAATTTTAAGTAAATCGATTACATCTATTCCCTCGCTAGACTAGTCTGCCTGTTAAGTTCTGTTTTGCAGGTAGCTTCTCTCTACATGTGATTTCACTTCACACTTAAGTTATCTTACATGTTATTTAGATACTAATCCTGTTGAGAACAATATTCAAGCAGGATGCGTACGTTTTCTATGTCCAGTGATGGTCAGGTATTGTTCACTATGCGACTACCAAACATCGGTTCGACTTTAAGCCGTTAAGTCTGAGCTGCTATATAATATATAAAATGTTCTATACTGTTACAGTTTTACACCGTTTCAACTATAGAACTGGAGGTTTATGGAAAGCCTAGCCCTGACTCTGGTTCAGTTCTTGATTGGAGTTTGGCTGGCTGTCAAGTTATGGTTTCATACACATTAAAGAGGAAAGTACAGGGAGAACATAGACAACTGACAGGCTGACAGCTACAGCCTGAACAGAGATGAGATGATGACTTTAAGGAATGAAAATGAATAAAGTCATGAAATAGAAACTAAGTAATATACACAACTGAAATATTGTATTATTTCATAGTAATTTCCCATTTTCCATTGATGTCTACCCAATATTTTAAATGTTTGGCTATTGAATGTTCACTATTTTTGGCCTTAGAATTTCCATTAAAAAGCTCTAAATTCATTGTTATGTCATTATTTTATAAAGCATTTCATGTTTAAAAAAAAAAGTTCAACTGAAATCCGGGATAATTTTTTTTATAATCAAACCGGAACCAAACCGACCTCAAAAACCACTAATCCCTCAGCACTAAATGCCAGACAACCAGTTAGTTAGCTGAATAAACTGCAAGCAATGACATTTTCAAGTCATAGCATGAACTGACATGATTAAGTTGGTACTAAATTGCATTTATGGTTGCGTTACACTAACTTAATGACAAAATCATATGGTTAAAATCCTATTTTCTACGCACATACACAATGAATTTTCTCCCCAGTCAATTCACTACTGTGGCTAGGATCAGCATTCACCAAGGTAGCAAAAGAAGCCTGCGCACAACTTACATGCCGGGTGTGCTGTACCTTATCGCAGTTTTGACACTCGAACTGCTTGCCACTGTCGTGGGACATCTGGTGGCGGATGAGGTTGGACTTCCAGTTGAAGGCCTTGGGACACTGGTCACACTTGTACTCTCGCTCCTCTGTGTGCACAATCATGTGTTGGCCCAGACTGGACAGGGAGCACAGACACACAGTCATTCAGGATGAGGAAACTCTTCAAATCATTAGTGTAGAGGTAATGGTACCACTGTGTGTGTCCAGACTGGACAGGGAGCACAGACACACAGTCATTCAGGATGAGGAAACTCTTCAAATCATTAGTGTAGAGGTAATGGTACCACTGTGTGTGTCCAGACTGGACAGGGAGCACAGACACACAGTCATTCAGGATGAGGAAACTCTTCAAATCATTAGTGTAGAGGTAATGGTACCACTGTGTGTGTCCGTGCGTGCTCGCTTATGTGCGTGTGTATGTGTGTGCGTGTGCATGTTTGTGTGTGTGTGTGTGTGTGTGCGCTGCACCTGTACTCGTCGGGGAAGATCTTCTCGCAGTCCTTGCACTCGTGGACAGACTCGTGGTCGCTGTCGTCACAGCCCTGCTTGAAGTCCTCGTTGCTGAGAGTGTCGAACAAGGACCCGGCGCTGGAACAAAAGCACTTCTGGTGCCGCTGCAGCTCCAGGGCAGAGGTGAACAGCTCGTCACAGTCCTCACAGCGGTACATCTGTTTGTCTGTGGTACAATCTGACTATTTATTTTTCGGAAATGTGTCTTTTGCAAAAACAGACAACACACACTTGTGAGTAGCTTGTAGGTTAGATAAGGTCCCTCTACACACACACACACACACACACTAAGGGTAAAAGGCTGAGCAGGATAACTACATAGCTCCCCAGCCAACATCCATCTGTGATCCCAAACTGAACAAACAATCATAAACAGGAACCAGAAATGTCTAACATTTCAAGTTTAGAAAAGATAAACCTCTCACTCTCCTGTCCAAGCGAATCAAGTGCATTTTCAAATGCTTAAACAACCACTCTATCATTAGCTTTGACCTAAAACATAAACACATCTAGGAACAATAAAATGTAGCCTGGGATAGTCAGCTTTACATCTTAATTAACACATAGCTAATTACTTTTCAGTCCAGTGGTGGCGGCTGTTTAGTGGCTTTAGGCTATAGCACGCAAAGGAAGCAAAAGGCTAAACACTTGTCATTACTTTCCAGGTTGATAGCCTTTGAAATGAGTTTCCCAACCAAGGTAAAACCAATGGAACTGTGAGGCAGGCAATTTCAATGGCGGCTTTCTGACCTGGGCACCAAGTTCAACAACGCCAAGTTGAAGAGAGGGGGAGGGAATGTGGGAGTGTAGGGTGGATGTTGTCCAAGAAGAATGAGCCATGTGTGTTTAGGCTAGGTTGCAGAGTGACAAAGCCAGGCATGGACACCCCAGATGTGCCCCCCTAGCTGTGTTTTCTGTAGATGTCACGTTCTGACCTTTATTTCCTTTGTTTTGTATTTAGTTAGTATGGTCAGGGCGTGAGTTGGGTGGGCAGTCTATGTTTGTTTTTCTATGATTTGGGTATTTCTATGTTTCAGCCTAGTATGGTTCTCAATCAGAGGCAGGTGTCATTAGTTGTATGGGAGGGAGTATGGCTACGCCAGGTAGGAGACCTGAGCCAACTTCCTGTGGTTACCGGGGGGCTAGAGAGACCGGGCAGGCACCGTGTTATGCTGTGGAGCGCACGGTGTCCCCAGTGTGGGTGCACAGCCCGGTGCGGTACATTCCAGCTCCGCGTATCGGCCGGGCTAGAGTGGACATCGAGCCAAGTGCCATGAAGCCGGCTCTACGCATCTGGTCTCCAGTGCGTCTCCTTGGGCCGGCTTACATGGCACCAGCCTTGCGCACGGTGTTGGGCTATGCTATTCCACCTCGCCGCACTGGCAGGGCGACCGGAACCATTCAACCGGGTAAGGTTGGGCAGGCTCGGTGCTCAAGAGCTCCAGTGCGCCTGCACGGGCCGGTCTATCCGTCACCACCTCCACGCACCAGCCCTCCGGTGGCAGCTCCCCGCACCAGGCTGTCTCTCCGGCCCATCCTTACAGGGGCTCCCTCCTCTCCAGCGCTGCCGGAGTCTCCCGCCTCTCCGGCGCTACCAGAGCCTTCCTCCTCTCCAGCGCTGCCGGAGTCTCCCGCCTCTCCAGCGCCGCCAGTGGCGCCCGCCTCTCCAGCGCCGCCAGTGCCGCCCGTCTGCCCAGCGCCGCCCGTCTGCCAGGGGCCGCCGGTGCCGCCCGTCTGCCAGGGGCCGCCGGTGCCGCCCGTCTGCCAGGGGCCGCCGGTGCCGCCCGTCAGCCAGGGGCCGCCGGTGCCGCCCGTCAGCCAGGGGCCGCCGGTGCCGCCCGTCAGCCAGGGGCCGCCGGTGCCGCCCGTCAGCCAGGGGCCGCCGGTGCCGCCCGTCAGCCAGGGGCCGCCAGAGCCCCTCAGCCCAGGGCCGCCAGAGCCCCTCAGCCCAGGGCCGCCAGAGCCCCTCAGCCCAGGGCCGCCAGAGCCCCTCAGCCCAGAGCAGCCGCCCCTCTGTCCCGAGCAGCCGCCCCTCTGTCCCGAGCAGCCGCCCCTCTGTCCCGAGCAGCCGCCCCTCTGTCCCGAGCAGCCGCCCCTCTGTCCCGAGCAGCCGCCCCTCTGTCCCGAGCAGCCGCCCCTCTGTCCCGAGCAGCTGTCCCACCTCTGTCCCGAGCTGCCCCACCTATGTCCCGAGCGGTCCCTCTGTCCAGTGGGGTCATTGAGAAGGGTGGCCATGGTGAGAAAGCCACGGAGGCGGACAATAAGGCGGACTAAGACAATGGTGAAGTGGGGTCCGCGTCCCGCGCCAGAGCCGCCACCGCGGACAGACGCCCACCCAGACCCTCCCCTATAGGTCAAGGTTTTGCGGCCGGAGTCCGCACCTTTGGGGGGGGGGGGGGGGTACTGTCACGTTCTGACCTTTATTTCCTTTGTTTTGTATTTAGTTAGTATGGTCAGGGCGTGAGTTGGGTGGGCAGTCTATATTTGTTTTTCTATGATTTGGGTATTTCTATGTTTCGGCCTAGTATGGTTCTCAATCAGAGGCAGGTGTCATTAGTTGTCTCTGATTGAGAATCATACTTAGGTAGCCTGGGTGTCACTGTGTTTGTGGGTGATTGTTCCTGTCTCTGTGTTTGCACCAGATAGGACTGTTTTGCGTTTTCACATTTCTTGTTTTTGTTAGTTTATTCATGTGAAGTGATTTATTAAAACATGAATAACCACCACGCTGCGCTTTGGGCCGCCTCTCGTTCAGATGAAGAAAACCATTACAGTAGATGTAGATGCTGCCGGGCCTGCCAGTTGCGCAGACCAGGACAGAGGCTACAGTGCCTTCAGAAAGTATTCATACCCTTTGACTTATTCTACATGTTGTTGTGTTTCAGCCTGAATTCAAATTGGATTAAAAAAATAATAATTCTCAACCACCTACACACAATAGCTCATACTGACAAAGTGAAAACATGTTTTTAGAAATTGTAGCAAATTATTGAAAAGAAATGCAGATCCCTTATTCAATGTTAGAAGCAGCTTTGGCAGCGACTATAGCTGTGATTCTTTCTGGGTAAGTTTTGCACACCTGGATTGTAAAATATTTGCACATTATTCTTAAAAAAAAAACTTTAAGCTCTGTCAAGTTGGTTGTTGATCATTGCTACACAGCCATGTTCAAGTCTTGCCATAGATTTTCAATTCAATTTAAATCAAAACTGTAACTAGGCCACATCTTGGTAAGCAACTACAGTGTATATTTGACCTTGTGTTTTACGTTATTGTCCTGCTGAAAGGTGAATTTGTCTCAGTGTCTGTTGTAATGCAGACTGAACCAGGTTTCCTCTAGGATTTTGCCTGCGCTTAACTCTATTCGGTTTATTTTTATCCTAAAAAAACTCACTAGTCCTTGCCGATGACAACCATACCCATAACATGATGCAGCCACCACCATGCTTGAAAATATGAAGAGTGGTACTCAGTGATGTGTTGTGTTAGTTTGCCCCAAACATAAACATTTGTATTCAGGACATATAGTTAATTTCTTCGCCACATTGTTTTCAGTTTTACTTTAGTGTGTTATTGCAAACAAATGCATGTTTTGGAATATTTATATTCTGTACAGGCTTCCTTATTTTCACCCTGTCATTTAGGTTAGTATTGTGAAGAAACTACAATGTTGTTGATCGATCATCAGTTCTCTCTTATCACAGCCATTCAACTCTATAACTGTTTTAAAATCACTGGTGGCCTCATAGTAAAATCCCTGAGCTATTTCCTTCTTCTCCAGCAACTGAGTTAGGAAGGACACCTGTATCTTTGCAGTGACTTGGTGTATTGATACACCATCCAATGTGTAATTCATATCTTCACCATGCTAATAGGGATATTCAGTGTCTGTTTTTTTACCCATCATTTGCAAGGCATTGGAAAACCTCCCTGGTCTTTGTGGTTGAATTTATGTTTGAAATTCACTGCTCGAGTGAGGGACCTTACCGATAATTGTATGTGTGGGTTACAGAGATTAGTTATTTATTCAACAACCATGTTCAACACTGTTATTGCACAGAGTGAGTCCATGCAACTTATGTGACTTGTTAAACACATGTTTACTCCTGAACTTATTTAGTCTTGCCATAACAAAAGGGATTGAATACTTATTGACTCAAGACATTCAGCTTTTCATTTTAACTTAATTTGTAAACATTTCGAAAAACATAATTCCACTTTGACATTATAGGGTATTGTGTGTAACCCAGTGACAAAATATATTCGAAATTTAACCCATTTTAAATTCAGGCTGTAACACAACAAAATGTGGAAAAATTCAGAGGGTGTGAATACTTTCTGAAAGCACTGTATCTGAGAAGAGCAGAAACAGTATAGAAATCTGCCAAAAAGCAATTAGTAGCCAAAAACTTTTTAGCTTTAACATTCCCCTACATTTGGCCGTTTGGAACACTTTACCCAATGAGGCTAATTTGTAAATCTAAACAAATATAATATTACATTTAAAAAAATGCTATTGATAGATATAGAGCTTTGCCTTATGTGATGGGTTTAGGGACAATGAAATTGGAAGCGCATATAACAGTATCGTTTCATTGCACTGACTGACGGTAGCCACCTGTCCATGATCCTGAATAGATGGTTACGGTATGTGATATTTGAATGAGCGCATCTAGGGCTACCAGTCTTCGTGGGGCTTTTCTTCAACATCGCGTGCTGTCTTGCGCGGAAAATGACAGTTGTGTACAGTATATGGCTGCATTTCAGATAGGCCTAAAACAACATGTTGTATATAGCACTAGTATGACCAACACCGTGTGTAGCCTACTAAACGAAGTAAGCAAATGTTCACTCTGGTATCATTACATTTGCATTACTGTAAAAGTGATGTCAATACTATGAAAACAACACACCGCCTCCTCTTCTCTCCCTCCCTGCGATCTTGCGTGTGCATGTGCGTTTGGAACTAGAAAATAGTGCATACCTGGAGAAAATGCGGATTGGTTACACTCATTGAATAGTGTTACACATTCGACAGCAATATGTAGCCTATCGTTCTAATTATTAGAGTGTAATTAAGCAATGAAGCCTGGAAGAGTCTTTGATAGCCTAGTGTCGAGCTGATCTGTGCGTGATGGTATGCACAAATGATGTGCAGACCTACCGCAGCAGCTACGGCTGCATTGCAAATACACTTGTAGGCCTGTGTCGTAGTGGGGCGCATATCCTTCTTGTGTTATTGGGCTTCTATAAAACGACGGTTGTTGATGTGTCCGACTACGTTTCAGATCCATTTTTGTACATTTGAACGGCAGTAGGACCAATGGACCTTGTTTTATTAAGGCTCTAAAGCAATACTAACTGTGCCCCCTCTCAGACATGTCATCCTGGAGCCGGGCCTGCTACGTTGGCACCCACCCTGTCCCAGCATTGCCATGACCTGACTTTACCTGAACTATCAACTCAAGTTGATTCAAAATGACTTCGAGTGTATGGCTCACCTAGTTCATACTGTATGCCATTTATTCAGCTGGCAATAACCAGATGCATTAAAAGGGGAGAAGTGTAGCAACAGCACTTTGTCTAAAGATGGATTTGAACAAATGACCCTCTGGTCTCAATTGTCCATTACTTCCATCTCAAAGGCTATACATGCATAGCTGCCACCAAAGCCATATAACTCATTTACTGTGTGTGAACTGTTCCCTCCCAAGATGAAAAACTCCTCACCGCTCAGAATATTTGGATGTGGCACTTTTGAAGGCTGCGACATCTTTCCAGTAACAGCCTTATGACGCGCTTGTGAGGCTTTATTAGCCTACTTGTTTTATTACACCGACTACGAGGCTTTGTCAAATCAAAAAACACTTCAAGGAGGAATTTAAACTTGAGGACTCGTCAGAGCCGCACCTAGCCATCGATTTCACCGCTGGAAGACATTAGACTCGAGACCTACAATGCCAGGGGAAGCGTGCACAGTGTTTTGGAGCGCAGCGCGCAAATAATCATTTTGTCGCCATAATCTATTGAATGAATCGACCAGTAACACTCAGCAGTAGAGCGAGCATGAATGGGGAGGAGGGTGTGTGAAAGCGCACATAAATGGGAGACTAATAGCTCTCTTTGAGAGGTAGGGGAACAAAGTGACTAATCTGCGAGCATGGGTGAGGTCTCGGAGCCTCCTCAAGCCCCACTCCAAGTCCCAGCTCCGATAAACCAGCCGAGGAGAGCTGTGCAGCACCAAGCTCTTCCTCTTCTTTCCCCCTTTCTCCCTCTTTTCTCTTGCGCACACACGCACACGCACACAGTCTACCTTTCATTTTGACACTAATTCACACACTGGTAAAGTGTCAATGTTGTTTCTGTTTGTCTCTTTCTTTTATAGACACTAGCGCACATCTATTTCTTACCCTTTCATCCTCTCTCCTGTTCTTTGGCAAAAAGATCTGAGGGAGGCTCAAATTGCAGCTATGAAATATCATAATATCAGGGGTGCTGAGGAGTATTTTTTTGTGGAGGAAAACTCATTCTGATTGGCTGGGCCTGGCTCCACAGTGGGTTGGCCTGGTTCCCAAGTGGGTGGACCTACCCATGGCTGCGCCCTTGCACAGTCATGTGAAATCCATAGATTAGGGCCTAATTAATTTATTCAATTTACTTCCTGATATGAACTGTAACTCAGTAAAATCTTTGAAATTGTTGCATGTTGGGTTGATATTTTGGTTCAGTATAATATCCTATATTCCTTCTGATGCACGGTGAGGTAAGTAGGTCAAAGTTAAATCCCACATCAAATCCTTCACTTCAAACATAATAGCTGTCTAATCCTTCCCAAAAAACATCAGTTCTACTTCAAGAAATAGACCATGGCATCATGTTCCTTGCATCGGGTCTTCATAGATAAAGCCTATAATGTTTTCTACATCCCTAAATGTTCGAGGTTATTGACCGCTGTCACATCTAGTTCTACGAGGTATTTGTTAAGTGATAGCGGACCCACTATGCTCAAGCTTTTCGCTGCACCCGCAATAACATCTGCTAAACACTTGTGACAAATAACATTTGATTTTGATTTACAATTGTTCGAGGATGGATGAGGACTGAGTTCGTCATTGATCGGGTGTTAGTTTAGGCTATGTATTGTCTGATTGAATGTAGACAGGTCTTTAGGCCAAATATTTTCCCCCAAATAAGCTTTTTATAGATGTCAATTTGGAAAAAGATCCAAAACGTCATTATTTTTGCCCCAAATCTGTATCTAAAATAATTATTAAAAGATCCAAAACAAAATGTTATTTTGGAGTTAATTTAAATATGCGCTAATGATGGCATTAATCTTACCTTCTAGGTTTAGTGCCATCGATCCCTCGGGGAAAATTCCTTCCTTCATATACACCAATAGCTCTTCCCCCACTTCAATATCCCTAATAGCTTTATAATCAATCTGTAAAATAGAAAAGAGAGGGAGAGAAAGCGGTTAGGGACAGTGTAGTCAACAAAAAGCTATAGGGCCTAATTCGTTTTCATATTTAGCTTGCTTGACGTACAAATTAATTTAAGTACGATTTAGGTTTCTAGTCTACTTTACATCCATTGTTTATCATATAAACACTTGATAGTCAATGCATAATATTTATTATTGTTTCTAAAAATCGATTTTTTTTTTATTCTAGGAGGCAATAAATATTTTTGATAAGTAACAATAATTAGGCTGATGACGCTTTAGTTTTTGGTTTGAAACCTCCACACTCAAACCCATTGTTATTAGAATGCATGCAGACTCCAAGCGCCAAAACATTTGACAATGTTGAATTCAACGAGCCAGTTACAAGCATACTTTGGGGTAAAAACGAAATTATAGTTCAAGTACAAGTCCTGACGATTGAAATAAAAGGCCAATTAAATGAAATGTCACATACCTGGAGTGCATTGTTTTACAGTAGTTCATATCCGTGCGCATTTGTAATTAAACATTTCTAAAACATGTAGGCCCCACACTGGGTATAAACTGAGCGACTGAAACATGTTAGAGGTGGCAATACATCTATTTATTAGCTTACAGTGAAAGAGCAACACCAGAAAATGCTAAATAGGCCCGAATAAAATGCACACATTTTTAGCACAACATGTTGTCATTTAACTGATTTCAACTGAAAATATAATGTTGAATTAAATAGCAAATGTCGCTGAATTATGAGCAAAACATGTAAACTACAGTTTTATACAAACACCAAGCAATGAACAATATACAAATAGGCTACACATTTGAAATTAACCAGCCTTAATGCGTCCTGTGCGGACGCATGGGGGCGCTCAGCACCAACTTATTCATCAACGACACACACACACATATACATATACATATACATATACATATATATATACACACACGTGCGCGCACACACACACACACACACACACACACACACACATGCACACACACACACACACAGAGAGAGAGACAGACACAGCAGAAGAGTTGGCTATGAGAGGTAAAACACACACATTCACACAAGATAGTAAAATTGTAGTAACTTCATCCAATACTTTTATCAGTCCAATGCTATGTTGTGAGCGTTGAGGGGTGGCTTAGAAGCTAGGCCAAATATTCAAAATCACCTAGAAGAGGAGCCAAATTTTTCAAACAAAATACACTTATTATATTTATAATTATCAGTGGTAGTATCTGTTTACGCATAGGCTTTTACGTGACAGACATCTTTATCTCTGACCTTGCTGTTCTCCATGTGGTGGTAGAGTTTGGAAAGGAGAGTCGTGGTTGTTAGAGCTTCCCTTTGTAACAGTAGTATTGTCTGAATGGAGTTGACAACACAACCCATAGTATCATTACAGGATCTCTCCCCGGCCGGGGCTGGGGAGCCAGCCAGGGCCGGGGAGTGAGAGGAGACAGGTGGCCAGGCAGGCAAGCAGGCTGCGGTGTGTCCTCCCTGGTTGGAGCTGAAGCAGGCACTCTATAGTCTGTGTGAGCGTGTCTTTGATGATGAGCTCACTCCTCCTCCCCTTCTTATCTCAAACCAAAGGATTGGTTCATCTGCCAAAGAGACCCCTCCCCACAGTCCCATCTCTGCTCTCTATGATGATGTAAATAATGTATCTAAGTCAACTGGTTTTAAACACACACACACACATGGAGCGATAAAAATCCAGTCTAGGTGCGTGAGGCTTGACGTAGTCATAGGTCTAAAGGCTTTCCAAACAACGCAGAGCAAACAATGGGTTTTAGTTCAGCCTTTACACAGTCTAGGTGCGTGAGGCTTGACGTAGTCATAGTTCTAAAGGCTTTCCAAACTACGCAGAGCAAACAATGGGTTTTAGTTCAGCCTTTACACAAGTCGCTGCTACGCCTGTTTTTACTTGTTATCTTTCACCACATGCGTTTAACAGTTTGTGCCAAAGACTTAAACAAGGGCATGAAACATTTGGATATGTTCAGAATAATTGGCATCAACCGACTTTGTTATCATAAATGCAACCTGCTACATTGAGTAAACTACACATGGAGGCTAATTGCAACATGTGATCCCTATACATTTTTGAAAGGATTTCAACTTCAAAGTCATTTGATTATGTGCAACTTAAACTCACAGTTGCCCGGTATAAAATAAATAGTGACACGGTTATTTAACTATTTAACAATGACATTTGACATGTTTGCAATCCACTATAATAACATGTAGCTTACCCTTTGATAGGCCTACCTTGTACCAAATGTGTTTACTCAATATATATGTCTTATCCCTCTGCCAATGTATTCTGTTTTTCTTACATCGTTGACAAACGAGACCTAGGATATATCTCTGCTTTTCACTATCCACAATGTGAGTGAAATAAACACGTTGAAGAATAGAGATCTATCTATTCATGCAAAATAAGATCGTTGTTAATAATGCTTGTAAATACAAATTGTAGGTCTATTTGTTTCTTTTTAACTCAAACATGTATAATTCTTTTAAAACTCATCTTCAGTAATGTTATGTAGGAGAACATAAAGCTCAATTTCTTAGATTCAAACACTGAATGGTAGCTGTTTCTGGTTAACAAATTAGGTGAGCAAGTTTTTATGGTAACTTACTTGCAGCCAGTTACCTGTAAGTTACTGTAAAAAAAAGGTGCAATATGTTACTGTAAATTACAAATAAAGTTTGGTTTAACAGTACACGTGTGTGCACGTGTGTGTGTGCGTGTGTATCGTCCCTTAGTGAGAATGAGACTGCACAGATAGGGAGGGGGCAGTACATGGCTCCCGAGTGGCGCAGTTGTCTGAGACACTGCATCTCAGTGCAAGATGCGTCACTGCAGTACCTGGTTCAAATCCAGGCTGCATCACATCTGGCCGTAATTGGGAGTCACACAGAGGGTTGGCCCCGTGTTTTCCAGGTAGGCCATCATTGTAAGTAATCTGTTTTTAACTGACTTGCCTGGTTAAATAAATACATTACTTTACACACACATCCTATTTATCAACAGAGAGTGTGTGTTTAAACCAGGGTGAAAGGGGAGATCAAACAACGTTGGGGTGTAGGGGGGCCTTGTCCTCTTCAGACACAAAAGACGAGGACCGCGTGACAAGTTGGTGAACGTGCCTCCAAACGTCGTCTCTGTGACACTGTGAGCAGTGTAGTCTACGTTTACTACCCGAGACAGAACACCGCTCTGTGTCCGAGGACAGTGTAGTCTACGTTTACTATCCGAGACAGAACACCGCTCTGTGTCCGAGGACAGTGTAGTCTACGTTTACTATCCGATACAGAACACTGCTCTGTGTCCGAGGACAGTGTAGTCTACGTTTACTATCCGAGACAGAACACCGCTCTGTGTCCGAGGACAGTGTAGTCTACGTTTACTATCCGAGACAGAACACCGCTCTGTGTCCGAGGACAGTGTAGTCTACGTTTACTATCCGAGACAGAACACCGCTCTGTGTCCGAGGACAGTGTAGTCTACGTTTACTATCCGAGACAGAACACCGCTTTGTGTCCGAGGACAGGCTTTTGGCTATAGGGAAACGGGCCTTCCGTAATTCTATGTGACCTTGGATTTCGTAGGTGGAAATGTATTAGGACTGGGATGCTCCCAAACCAGCTGAAGCTCTGTCCCTCTCTCCAACAAACACACATGACGGCTTACTGCCTATCCGGCTTCCTTCATTTGCTTAACCTTCAGGTGAGGAACCTGCATCCTGATTTAGAATGATTTGAGAAAGAGAGAGAGAGTATGTGTGAGCTCTCCGTGGCGTGCAGTCCTACCAGCTACTTCTGCTCTACACACCACGAAGAGCTCACACATACTCTACGTACTTGATGCTCTTTTGACAAACGGCTTAAGAGCATCTTGAGAAATGAGGGCTGTGAGGTTCAGAGGTCAATCAATGGGCTCTCTGAATGGCTGAGGTCTAAAGAGGAAGGAAGCCACCTCCCTATCTGTGCAGCCTCATCCTCACTAAAGGACGACACACACACACACACACTCACGGACACATGCTTGCACGTACATACTCTCACACACTCAAACACAACTGTTATTTCACAATAAATATATTTAACAAAATCACTTTCATTCATTCAAACTTTGGTCAATATTGACGATCATAAAAATATTTTTTCTTGTTCAATGAAAGAATGTTAATTATTTATACATTTAAATGTATGAAATATATTCAAAATGCATGTCACATTCTGACCTTAGTTCCTTTATTATGTCTTTGTGTTAGTTTGGTCAGGGCGTGAGATGGGTTGGGTAGTCTGTTCTTTTTTCTATGTAGTATTTATGTGTTTGGCCTGGTATGGTTCTCAATCAGAGGCAGGTGTCGTTCGTTGTCTCTGATTGAGAATCATACTTAGGTAGCCTGTTTTCCCCATTTTAGTTGTGGGTGATTGTTTTCTGTCTCTGTGTCTTCACCGGACAGAACTGTTTCGTTTTCGTTCGTTCTCCTTGTTATTTTGTTTTTGGTGTTCAGAGTTAATAAATTATCAACATGGACACGTACCACGCTGCATATTGGTCCGATCCTTCATACTCCTCCTCAGAGGAAGACGACGAACGTTCCAACGCAGTACTGCCTTAATTGTTTAAATTTGCATGATTATCTTCTGATACACTACAACATTATTAACAAACAAGTAAATGTGTAAATAAATGATCTACTGGGGTTTTAAAAGGTTGCTGCCATATTCAAATTTGCCTGTCGTGCACAAATGTCCATAAACTCATGCATTGTGCATGCTGACCAAAAAAGCGGAGAAGTACTAAGTTAGATAAATGATACATTTTTTGCATTGTGAGTGTGTGTGGTGTTAGTAAATGAATAAAAAGCCACCAGACAAAACAAGCTTCACAAACAATAGCAAAGCAGCACATTAAATTCAAACAACAAAACAACCCATTACATGTGGGGCAGGCCACACCCCCACAATATAGATATTTGATTTGGTCGGTGTCAAAAAGGCACCCTATTCACTACATAGTGCATTAACTTTCACCAGAGAGCTGTGCACGTAATAGGGAATAGGGTTTTCAGACTGTAGCAGAGGACATAACTGTGAAAGGATTAGGGCTAACCCAGGTCCACTCTGGTCTAGGCTGATAACATATACCCAGCTTCCGAGTTATGTCCCGACCCGTTGCTGTGGCTGTTTGGCAACACCTTTCCCACAAGGTACATCTAGAATTGGTAGACGGTTCTGATTGAAGAGTCGTGGTTTGCATTGTCGAGTGGTGCCCAGGAAAGAATAACATCAAATTGTTAGATGCTACCACCCCTCTCCAAATCAAAACCAAACATGGATTCCATGTTGTGTCTCGCTTAGCGTGCTTCAGACCTGTTTGTCAGCCTCACAATTGGGCAACATGCTGCTGCAGATGGGAAATAGAATAGAGCTTGTGGGTGCAAACATTGATATCCATGTTAGGTTTTGATTTGGAGGGTTGGTGGTAGCATCAAACAATTAGATTGAATACTTTCTTGGGCACTGCTCAGTGATGCAAATGATGAGTTTTCCATCAGAAGCGTGTACTTTATTACTAAATTAGCTAGTTTGTCCTCTTCCCTACTACTACAGATATACAGTGTCATTGACGTAAGGTTACTCATTGGCTAGAGCATCTTTGAGGAGAGAGCATATGACTGGTGAGAGATGTAAGAGGCACACAGGCATTGGGGTTAGGTTCAGCTGGGTTCTCTGGCCAAGTGACTGGTCGAGTGTGGGCATTCCTTCAGGAGTGTTCCATTTCCAGGTTTCCTTTTTGGACGGGCTTGTGGCTGGCTCCCAGAGAAGGACCCGGAGTGGTTAGGAGACGTGGGCGTGTCAGCGTATTATTATTCTACCTCACGAGTGACTTCCTCAGCAAGGCACTGACAGCCTTGGACCCACAACAGAGCCATTACTTTACTCATCATGCACACGCGCACACACACACACACACACACACTCTCAATCTCTCCCTCGCCCAGTCTGCTGTCCCACATGCTTCAAGATGACCACCATTGTTCCTGTTCCCAAGAAAGCTAAGGTAACTGAACTAAATTACTATCACCCCGTAGCGACATCATGAAGTGCTTTGAGAGACTAGTTAACCCACTGCCCCAATAGATCAAAGGATGACGCAATTGCCATTGCACTGCACACTTCCCTATCCCATCTGGACAAGATGAATACCTATGTAAGAATGTTGTTCATTGAATGTTGCTCAGCCTTCAACACCATAGTATCCTCCAAGCTCATCATTAAACTCGGGATCCTGGGTCTGTATCCTGCCCTGTGCAACTAGGTCCTAGACTTTCTGACCAGCCGCCCCCAGGTGGTGAAGGTAGGAAACAACATCTCCACTTCGCTGATCCTCAACACAGGGGCCACACAAGGGTGCAGGCCTCTCCTGTAATCCCTGTTTATCCATGACGGCCAAGCACACCACAAATTCAACAATCAAGTTTGAAGATGAAGCAACAGTGGTATGCCTGATTACAAACAACAATGAGACAGCCTACAGGGAAGCGGTGAGAGCCCTGGCGGAGTGGTGCCAGGAAAATAACCCCTCCCTCAACGTCAACAAACAGCAGAGGGAGCACGACCCCATCCACCCGGTCTCACAGGAAGAAGATAATCAAGGACCTCAGCCACCTGAGCCACGGCCTGTTCACCCCGCTCATCCGGAAGGCGAGGTCAGTACAGGTGCATCAAAGCTGGGAGACTGAAAAACAGCTTCTATCTCAAGTCCATCAGACTGTTAAATAGCCATCACTAGCCGGCCTCCACCCAGTAGCCTGCCCTGAACTTAGTCACTCTCCTATCAGGTTACTCAACCCTGCACCTTAGAGGCTGCTGCCATTTGTACATAGACATGGAACTCTGGTCACTTTAATAATGTTTACATGCTGTTTTACCAATTTAATATGTACATACTGTATTCTAGTCAAATCCATCCTGTCCAACTATTAACCTCCATATACTATTCTATCCAAGTATTCTTCAGATATACTATATATTATATCCAACTGCTACATACATCCCATCACATACAATACCAGTCAAAAGTTTAGACACACCTACTCATTCCAGGGTTTGTCTTTATTTTTAGAATAATAGTGAAGACATCAAAACCATAAAATAACAAATATGGAACCATGTAGTAACCAAAGAAATATCTAAATATATTTTATATTTGAGATTCTTCAACGTAGCCACTCTTTGCCTTGATAACAGCTTTGCACACTTTTGGATTTCTCTCCACAAGGTTCATGAAGTAGTCACCTGGAATGCATTTCAGTTAACAGCTGTGCCTTGTTAAAAGTGAATTTGTGGAATTTCTTTCATTCTTAATGTGTTTGAGCCAATCAGTTGTGTTGTGACAAGGTAGGGTTGGTATACAGAAGATAGCCCTATTTGGTAAAAGACCAAGTCCATATTATGGCAAGAACAGCTCAAATAAGCAAAGAGAAATGACAGTTCATCATTACTTTAAGACATGAAGGTCAGTCAATCCAGAAAATGTCAAGAACTTTGGAAGTTTCTTTATGTGCTGTCGCAAAAAGCATCAAGCATTACGATGAAACTGTCTCTCATGAGGACTGCCACAGGAAAGGAAGACCCAGAGTTATCTCTGCTGCAGAGGATAAGTTCATTAGAGTTACCAGAGAAATTGCAGCCCAAATAAATGCTTCATAGAGTTCAAGTAACAGACACAACATCAACTGCCTAGTTAAATAAAGGTTCAATTAAATAAAAAAGGAGACTGCGTGAATCAGGCCTTCATGGTTGAATTGCTGCAAAGAAACCACTACCAAAGGACACCAATAAGAAGAAGAGACTTGCTTGTGCCAAGAAACACAAGCAATGGACATTAGACTTGTGGAAATCTGTCCTTTGGTCTGATGAGTCCAAATCTAAGATTTTTGGTTCCAACCGCTGGTCTTTGTGAGATGCAGAGTAGGTGAACAGATGATCTCTGCATTTGTGGTTCCCACCATGAAGCATGGAGGAGGTGGTGTGATGGTGTGGGGATGCTTTGCTGGTGACACTATCTGTGATTTATTTAGAATTCACTTAAGCAGCATGGCTATTACAGCATTCTGCAGCAATACGCCATCCCATCTGGTTTGAGCTTAATGGCACTATCATTTGTTTTTCAATAGGACAATGACCCAACACACCTCCAGCCTGTGGAAGGGCTATTTTACCAAGAAGGAGAGTGACAGAGTGCTGCATCAGATGACCTGGCCTCCACGATCCCCCGACGTCAACCCAATAGATTTGGGATGAGTTGAACTGAAGAGTGAAGGAAAAGCAGCCAACAAGTGCTCAGCATATGTGGGAACTCCTTCAAGACTGTTGGAAAAGCATTCCGCATGAAGCTGGTTGAGAGAATGCCAAGAGTGTGCAAATCTGTCATCAAGGCAAAGGGTGGCTACTTTGAAGAATCTAAAATCTAAAGTATATTTTGATTTGTTCAACACTTTTTTGGTTACTACTTGATTCCATGTGTTATTTCATAGTTTTGATGTCTTCACTATTATTATACAATATAGACAATAGTAAAAAATATAGAAAACCCTTGAATGAGTAGATGTTTACAAACGTTTAACTAGTACTATATACCATATAGTACCCGTATATATTTCTATATTTCTTAATTTCATTATTTTACTTTTAGATGTGTGTATTGTGTATCGTTAGATATTACTGTACTTTTGAAGCTAGGAACACAATAATATCTCTACACCCACAAAACATCTGCTAAACATGTATGTGACTAATCAAATTTGATTTGAAACAATGACGCACATACACGCGCCCACACATACACACACACTGGCGCACTGTTCTTCCCAATGGGTAGGTAGGAAGAAGTACAATAGTCATTCCACCGAGTCTCTGACATTGCCATGTGCAGCTGATTGGAGGAGTGGGGTATCACTCACTAAACGCTGGCAGCCCATAGGAGGAGGGAGGCGCCACTCACCTGGTCTCCGCTGAGGTGACACGCCACCATGTTCTGCTCCTCAAAGGAGATGGCAGTGCGTACATACTTGAGCCAGCTCCCACCGGGCTCTGAGCCTTCGTCCAGACAGAACTTGACGTTGCCCATCTCATCCACCACCTGTTGGGACAGAGCAGATGATAACACACATACGTCAGAGGTGCACCTTTCATGCAAAGACACTGAACTGAGCCTCTATCTTCTCTAGTATGGGAGCATGTGTGAATACCTGCTTAAGAGAGCAGTAGCATTGTGGAATTGCTATTATTAGGGTTTCATTTCTTAGTCACCATCATACAGTATAAACATTTTCAGATAGAACCAGATAGTTTCACGTCACGCAACTGTTGGATACAAAGACTTTCTCAACATTGTTTGTGTGTGTCCATATCTGTTAGTAGACAGAACACTATCTGCCAAGGGCCCCTAACATTGTTTCTCCTACGAGCAGCGAGAGGAAAGAGGGAAAGGAGGGGGGAGGAGGGGAACGTTGAAAACTGTGGCTTCTTTCACATTTCTAAAGACTTCCTTTGGCACATATTGATCACCCTTTGTAATCCCCTGGGCCATCCCGAGAACGAGGGAGCGGGTTTCAGGTTACCACTTGAGAGGAGAGGAGATGGAGAGGAGGAGAGGAACTCATTGTGAGGCAGAAAGTAAGGGAAGAAAACAGGAGAGTCGGTCGCGAGCTGCTGTGTGGTGCTCTCTAGACGAAGGTTACACCACACATACAGTACTTCAAAGCTGCTGTGACATGATTGCTGCTAAGAACACAGGACTGAGAAATTCTCCCACTAAAGAAAACGCTAAAGGTTTCTGCGGGGCCTCAGAGCATATGTGATACACGTCCAACATCAATTCTCACAAAAATGTGAACATACCGGGCATGACTGAGCTTAAACTATTACAAAACAACATCAACCAAATGCCACTGACTGAATGACGAAGGCCTGGTGGCACTAGACAAGAACTTAAATGAGAACAAGACAATGACTCTCTGTAACGGTTCTCTTCTATCTCCTCCTCTGATGAAGAGGTAGAACAAGGATCGGACCAAAATGCAGCGTGTAGATTTCGATCCATGTTTTAATGAACAAACGTAAAACACGAATCAATACAAACACTACAAAATAAAGAATGTGATGAACGTAACGAAAACCTAAACAGCCCTATCTGGTGAAAACACATAGACAGGAACAATCACCCACCAACACACAGTGAAACCCAGGCTACCTAAATATGGTTCCCAATCAGAGACAATGACGAACACCTGCCTCTGATTGAGAACCATATCAGGCCGAACATAGAACTGGACAAACTAGACATGTAACATAGAATGCCCACTCAGATCACACCCTGACCAACCACAACATAGAAATATACAAAGTAAACTATGGTCAGGGTGTGACAGTACCCCCCCCCCCCCCCCCCCCAAGGTGCGGAACCTATAGGGGAGGGTCTGGGTGGGCATCTGTCCGCGGTGGCGGCTCTGGCGCTGGACGTGGACCCCACTCCATAATCGTTTTAGTCCACCTCCTTAGCGTCCCTAGATAGGTTACCCTCCTTAATGACCGCTCGGGACAGAGGGACAGTTCGGGACAGAGGTAGCTCGGGACTGATGGGTAGCTCAGCACTGAGAGGAAGCTCAGCACTGAGAGGAAGCCCAGGCAGATAGTTGGATCTAGCAGATCCTGGCTGACTGGAGAATCTGGAAGAGTCTGGTCGACTGGCAGATCTGGAAGAGTCTGGTCGACTGGCAGATCTGGAAGAGTCTGGTCGACTGGCAGATCTGGAAGAGTCTGGTCGACTGGCAGATCTGGAAGAGTCTGGTCGACTGGCAGATCTGGAAGAGTCTGGTCGACTGGCAGATCTGGAAGAGTCTGGTCGACTGGCAGATCTGGAAGAGTCTGGTCGACTGGCAGCTCTTGCTGCTCCATGCTGACTGGCTGCCCCATGCTGACTGGCAGCTCTGGCTGCTCCATGCTGACTGGCTGCTCCATGCTGACTGGCTGCTCCATGCTGACTGGCTGCTCCATGCTGACTGACAGCTCTGGCTGCTCCATGCTGACTGGCGGCCCTGGCTGCTCCATGCTGACTGGCGGCCCTGGCTGCTCCATGCTGACTGGCGGCCCTGGCTGCTCCATGCTGACTGGCGGCCCTGGCTGCTCCATGCTGACTGGCGGCCCTGGCTGCTCCATGCTGACTGGCGGCCCTGGCTGCTCCATGCTGACTGGCGGCCCTGGCTGCTCCATGCTGACTGGCGGCCCTGGCTGCTCCATGCTGACTGGCGGCCCTGGCTGCTCCATGCTGACTGGCGGCCCTGGCTGCTCCATGCTGACTGGCGGCCCTGGCTGCTCCATGCTGACTGGCGGCCCTGGCTGCTCCATGCTGACTGGCGGCCCTGGCTGCTCCATGCTGACTGGCGGCCCTGGCTGCTCCATGCTAACTGGCGGCCCTGGCTGCTCCATGCTAACTGGCGGCTCTGGCTGCTCCTTGCAGACTGGCAGCTCTGGCGGCTCCTTGCAGACTGGCAGCTCTGGCGGCTCCTTGCAGACTGGCAGCTTTGGCGGCATCCTGCAGACTGGCAGCTCTTTGCAGACTGGCAGCTCCCTGCAGACTGGCAGCTCCCTGCAGACTGGCAGCTCCCTGCAGACTGGCAGCTCCCTGCAGACTGGCAGCTCCCTGCAGACTGGCAGCTCCTTGCAGACTGGCAGCTCCTTGCAGACTGACAGTTCCGAACAGGCGGGAGACTCCGGCAGCGCTGTAGAGGCTGACAACGCTAAACAGGCGGGAGACTCCAACAGCGCTGAAAAGGAGGAAGGCTCTGGCAGCGCTGGACAGGCGAGACGCACTGTAGGCCTGATGCGTGGTGCTGGCACTGGTGGTACTGGGCCGAGGACACGCACAGGAAGCCTGGTGCGGGGAGCTGCTACCGGAGGGCTGGGGTGTGGAGGTGGTACTGGAAAAACCGGACCGTGCAGGCGCACTGGAGCTCTTGAGCACCGAGCCTGCCCAACCTTACCTGGTTGAATGCTCACGGTCGCCCTGCCAGTGCGGCGAGGTGGAATAGCCCGCACTGGGCTATGCAGGCGAACCGGAGACACCGAGCGCAAGGCTGGTGCCATGTAAGCCGGCCCAAGGAGACGCACTGGGGACCAGCTGCGTAGAGCCGGCTTCATGGCATTAGGCTCGACGCTCAATCTAGCCCGGCCAACACGCGGAGCTGGAATATACCGCACCGGGCTATGCACCCGCACTGGAGACACCGTGCGCGCCACTGCATAACACGGTGCCTGTCCGGTCTCTCTAGCCCCCCGGTAAGCACAGGGAGTCTGCCCAGGTCTCCTACCTGGCGTAGCCATACTCCCTGTTAGCCCCCCCCCCCAAGACATTTTTGGGGCTGCCTCTCGGGCTTCCATCCGCGTCGCCGTGCTGCCTTCTCATACCAGCGCCTCTCTGCTTTCACCGCCTCCATTCTACGATAACCTTCCTCGCACTGCTCCAGCGAATCCCAGGCGGGCTCCGGCACTCTCCCTGGGTCGGCCGCCCACCTGTCGATCTCCTCCCAAGTAGTATAGTCCATACTCCTGCTGTCCATAACGTCCTCCCATGTCCATTCCTCTTTACGCTGCTGTTGCTGCCTGTTGACACGCTGCTTGGTCCGTTGGTGGTGGGTGATTCTGTAACGGTACTCTTCTCTCTCCTCCTCTGATGAAGAGGTAGAACAAGGATCGGACCAAAATGCAGCGTGTAGATTTCGATCCATGTTTTAATGAACAAACGTAAAACACAAATCAATACAAACACTACAAAATAAAGAACGTGATGAACATAACGAAAACCTAAACAGCCCTATCTGGTGAAAACACATAGACAGGAACAATCACCCACCAACACACAGTGAAACCCAGGCTACCTAAATATGGTTCCCAATCAGAGACAATGACGAACACCTGCCTCTGATTGAGAACCATATCAGGCCGAACATAGAACTGGACAAACTAGACATGCAACATAGAATGCCCACTCAGATCACACCCTGACCAACCACAACATAGAAATATACAAAGTAAACTATGGTCAGGGTGTGACACTCTCGCTGGTGGCAAATAAGACTGTGACAGTTTATAGAGAGTGAGAGTGTCTGAATGCTCCAACGTAATCTTTACTAGTCCCAAAAATTAAAAAATCTTCTTGAAACAGGGTCTGTCCAAAATGAAACGCTCATTTTAGTTTCCAGTTGCAAAACGCTTTAAAACAAACACTTTCCGTCGCATGCCCTAATAACCATGACCCAGGTGTCTGTCCGCTACTCTATGCCTTGAGAAGAACCTGGATCGAGGAGGAAGAAACCCCCAAATGAGATGTGAACATCTCACAGCTCTGTTCCTCTATAGAAGATCTCATTTCTCCTGGTGGAACTGATACTGTGTCGGTCGCTGGGCAGATCCTCTGGGGAGCGAGACGAGACAGGGCTGGCTAGGGCTTCTCATTAGTAGGTCATAGTCAGCCTCCACTCGGCTCAACTTCTACCACTCAAGTTCTCATCTGTTGCAACCCAGTCTCATGTTTTGACATCTTAGTCATTTCAGTTAGTTGTAGGATCTACAAATGTGCATTCTGGCCTAACGTTCCCAGTTCAATTCTAGAGTTACGGTTTTAAAGCTTATGCTTTGGGTTAAGGCTGCTCTACTTTTCTGCCTCAGTCAAATGTCTGTGGAAGAATCTAAAGTTTGTCGGAGGCACACCCCAATTTTCTTTGACTTTTGCGAAAGGTCAAAACGGTCCCGCTTTTCCAAGAGAGCATTTACAGAGGCTCGTTCAATTCTGTAGCTCATAAATTCTGAATGGCCTTCCTGGTCGGAGACTGAGCGCATGCGGAAGGTCAGCTGTCGGTGATGGTGATGGCTGTGTTTTGTGAGTAAATATGGAAATAGCAGTTTTGGTCCAAGGTGAGTAGGGCAGTTCATGTAAATACACGGTTCTGATGAGTGCGGTATGCTAACTAATCGTAAGCGTGCCCCAAAGTTGCAGCTGTGCCTAATACTATAGCGCTGTGTTTAGCCTGTGGGAAGTGAGAGTGTTAGGTTAGGCAACTGCTAACTGGCCTGCTTGGAAATAACACAACCTGTTAGCACCTACGCTCATGTAGCATAGAACAAGTCAGGTCTTTAACATGAAGAGTAACCTGTGGCTGCCTCGCATGCAAATCATCTGGCCTGATGGTGATAGTGAGCTAAGATACTGATTGTGTGAGATCTTTCCTTCCTTTCCGAACAACGTTGTTCTTTAGTGCTTTACTGGAAACCAGACATGCTGATGTCATCTCAATGTCATCTTGAAGCCATGTTCCTTTGATACACTCTGTCTTCTACACTAAGCTCACAGAGAATGCCTCAGTCTTCTCTTCACTTTCCCCTCTGGGGTGGACAACGTAGTTCAACAGTCACTCGAACAAGAGCTACTGCCACCGCCACCATTTATGCATTAAGCAGTCTGAAATAATAGGCCTTTTATTTTCTGTGTGAAAACAGTCACTGAAAAACTAACCAGGCATAGAGGTGGAATTAACTCCCCAAAAGAGCCTTGCACAGGTTCAAGTCAGAGTGCACTTGTCCCAGCGCATGTTGGAAGCTCAAGCTCAGGTATTGTACATATTTTATGAACAGATGGGGAACAGCTTTGACCGAGGTGAGGGGTGTAGGTGGGTGTGGGTGGGGGAGGGAGTCGCAGAGGGATTCCTAACCAGACTTTGCACACTACACACAAACGCACCCCCCCCACACACACACAGACCACCCCCTCACCCCCTTCCATACACACTCCCCACACACACACCTATCCTGATTCGTAAGGCCTCAAATGAGGTGCAACAAGGAGAGAAAACTCTGGATTGTTTATTTATTTCCCCTCTTTTCTCCTCCTCTTGACATCAGAGAGAGGGACACCTCTCTGGAAAAGTGGCTACGCACACGTGTCGTAAAACACCAACCTGAACAGAGGCCCACCCTACCACCCCTACAGCCCAGGCACGGACGACAGCGCACACACTTTCCATACCATGGGACTTCTCCAAAGTCTACTTAGCGGGGTTAAGAAGTGCCCTTTATTGGAAGGGGCCAATTAAAGGGAGTGTGGTTGTGTGTGTGTATGTTTGTGTGTGTGTGAGACGGTGGTGTCGCTGGGGACTGAGAGTGATCCCTCACTAATCAAGGCCAGCCAGGAGAAAGAAGAAAAGGGAAACTAAGATCAGGACTTTCCCTCAGGGCAGGGCCTTTCACACACAGTCTGCCATGTGTGTGTGTGTGTGTCTGTGTGTGTGTGTGTGTGTGTCTGTTTGTGTCTGTGTACATGCATGCGTGCATACGTGTGTATGCATGTGCATCTGTGTGCGATACGTGTGTGTGTGTGTGTGTCCACACAAGGCCGGACATAGTCTTATCTAGGTAATGAAAATAGGGAGACTGAAAATGTTACTTGAAAGAAGAGTAGATCCACACAAGTACAGATCAATGAAATATGTGGGATATCCTGAAAGACAGAACATTTCTCATAAATTTGGGTGCTATTTAGGACTTGTGATCTTAGTGCTTTGCCTCAAAGGGTGAGAACGCGTGCGTGCGTGTGTGCGTGTGTGTGTGCGTGCGTGTGTAAGGGGAGGCCTGCGGTGTTCTCCAAACCGAAACCACATTTAGGAGAGATTGGTTCAGATTTGACGGGGGAGTTTACAAGGAGGTGGGGGGTCAAGAGGCACAATGACACCACCATGTCTGTGACACCTTGAAAACTGAGACCTTGTCTGTGTGTATGAGAGAGAGAGTGTGTGTGTTCCACTAGGCATGCCTTTCTGATTTCAGGAGTACGTATTTTCAAGACAGATACTGAACAGAAAGAAACCAAGAAACCTTTGGCTAACCTTTCCTCACCCACTGCCAAGCTAATTTTCAGGATGCACATCGTCCTCACACTTTTTGAACTTCATCCTCCCGTCCGTTGAAAGATTTCTTTGTAAAGAGTGTTCACGGCTTGGGAAAACAGGAAAGCTTTTACTAACATGTTTAGGGGAGAGCGGTGCAGAGCGTTGCAGGCAGCACAATGGTGTTGTGGCAGCTAATGTGGCTCTGGCTCTATCTGGCTTATGTATTCATATCCTGGGGAAGTCAACCAACATCAGAGGGTCCTCAGCAGAACCTAGAGAATGCTGCGATTGTTGTTGTTCTGCTGTTGGAGACAGCACAATAAACACACAGATTTGGCGAGTCTCTCCTATGCCAGGGAATGGCGAATGATGTGTGTGTGTCTAACAATATGTGTGCTTATAATACAGTTTACATATGTGTATCACCATGGTACTGCATCTGTACACTTTAGGTCTGCCTTCTGTCTATCCCCGTTACTTATGATAGAGAGAGAGAGAGAGGACTGGGGTCAAACACAGAGAGAGAGAGAGAGAGAGAGAGAGAGAGAGAGAGAGAGAGAGAGAGAGAGAGAGAGAGAGAGAGAGAGAGAGAGAGAGAGAGAGAGAGAGAGAGAGAGAGAGAGAGAGAGAGAGAGAGAGAGAGAGAGAGAGAGAGAGAGAGAGAGAGAGAGAGAGAGAGAGAGAGAGAGAGAGAGAGAGAGAGAGAGAGAGAGAGAGAGAGAGAGAGAGAGAGAGAGAGAGAGAGAGAGAGAGAGAGAGTGCGGGTGAGAGAGCGAGAGTGAGAGTGCGAGTGAGAGAGAGAGCGAGAGAGGAGGGGGCATGGGAGGAGGTCAGAGAGAGGAGTGTGTTCCCCCATGACAGTTAGGGGGCAGCCTGTTATGAAAGCTGTCCGCTGTCCAGATTGAGGAAGAGAGAAAAGTCAAGCACTACTTTACACAGAGTAGAGTTGTTGTATATATTTTTTTGCAATTGAAATAACTCAACTTCTTCTAAAAGTCACCACACTATTTTGATGATGGAGCCTAGTTTTAATGTAGGCCAATGAGGCATTGTTGGCCGACTGGTAAAATATTATGATGTCTACTTTTAATGTAGGCCAATGAGGCAGTGTTAAAATATTATGATGTCTAGTTTTAATGCAGGCCAGTGAGGCAGTGTTGGCCGACTGGTAAAATATTAGGATGTCTAGTTTTAATGCAGGCCAATGAGGCAGTGTTGGCCGACTGGTAAAATATTAGGATGTCTAGTTTAGACTACATTTGATGTCCGACAGCTTGTTGGCCCTTTTCTCTGACCTTGCACCTGGCAGTCAGGGGAATTTGGGAAGGTTGTGTCTGTTTTTACTTTATGATAACCCACTCATTGTGATGATCCGCTAAATAAACAGACAAGCTAATAGTATGCCTAGGCTAGCGGAGATTCAGCACCATGGATAGTGCAGTTGATGAATGAACTGTGAATCCGACCAGTAGTCCACCGTGCGCTCGCCTTTGTTAGTGAAACACCATGAAACAATGTTACGAATGTCTATTTCCTCGAGCGCTTTTGTGGACACAGTGAATCAGACATTTTGTGATTAGCAGTTTGTATTTTGAGCCTCTGTAAGTATCACACGTTTAATAGTTTGGAGATTTGAATGTGAGATGGAGATTGAGATTGCGTCGAGACGTCATTTGTAGCTTGCATATAGAAGCAAGTAGACTAAGGGATGTGTTCTATTCAGAAGAAAATCCTCTGTGACTTTCTAATTTACATAAGTTAACTTACCAGTGTGGAGCCAAAACAAACACTTTCTACACTTTTACAAATGACCCCTTTAAAGTGTTATTACAACCACAGTGTTCTGTTGTTACATATGCAGTTGAAGTCGGAAGTTTACATACACTTAGGTTGGAGTTATTAAAACAAGCTTTTCAAACTCTTCACACATTTCTTGTTAACAAACTAGTTTTGGCAAGTCGTTTAGGACATCTACTTTGTGCATGACACAAGTCATTTTCCAACAACTGTTTACAGACAGATTATTTCACTTATAATTCACTGTATCACAATTCCAGTGGGTCAGAAGTTTACATACACTAAGTTGACTGTGCCTTTAAACAGCTTGGAAAATTCCCGAAAATTATGTCATGGCTTTAGAAATAGGCTAATTGACATAATTTGAGTCAATTGGAGGTGTACCTGTGTATGTATTTCAAGGCCTTCCTTCAAACTCAGTGCCTCTTTGGTTGACATCATGGAATAATCTAAAGAAATCTAAAGACCTCAGAAAAAAATTGGAGACCTCCACAAGTCTGGTTCATCCTTGGGAGCAATTTCCAAACGCCTGAAGATACCACGTTCAACTGTACAAACAATAGTATGTAAGTATAAACACCATGGGACCACACAGCTGTCATACCGCTCATGAAGGAGACGCGTTCTGTCTCCTAGAGATGAAGAAACTTTGGTGTGAAAAGTGCAACTCAATCCCAGAACAACAGCAAAGGACCTTGTGAAGATGCTGGAGGAAACAGGTATTTTTTAATTTATTTTATTTCACCATTATTTAACAAGGTAGGCTAGTTGAGAACAAGTTCTCATTTGCAACTGCGACCTGGCCAAGATAAAGCAAAGCAGTGTGACACAGACAACAACACAGAGTTACACATGGAGTAAACAATAAACAAGCCAATAACACAATAAACAAGTCAATGACACAGTAGAAAAAAGAAAGTCTATATACATTGTGTGCAAAAGGCATGAGGAGGTAGGCAATAAATAGGCCATAGGAGCGAATAATTACAATTTAGCAGAATAACACTGGAGTGATACATGAGCAGATGATGATGTGCAAGTAGAGATACTGGGGTGCAAAAGAGCAAAAAAGTAAATTAAATAAAAACAGTATGGAGATGAGGTAGGTAGATTGTTTGGGCTATTTACAGATGGACTATGTAAAGCTGCAGCGATCGGTTAGCTGCTCAGATAGTTGATGTTTAAAGTTGGTGAGGGAAATAAAAGTCTCCAACTTCAGCAATTTTTGCAATTCGTTCCAATCACTGGCAGCAGAGAACTGGAAGGAAAGGCGGCCAAATGATGTGTTGGCTTTGGGGATGAAAGTATCTATATCTGCAGTAAAATGAGTCCTATATCGACATAACCTGAATGGCCTCTCAGCAAGGAAGAGGCCTCTGCTCCAAACCTGCCATAAAAAAGCCAGACTATGGTTTGCAACTGCACATGGGGACAAAGATAGTACTTTTTGGAGAAATGTCCTCTGGTCTGATGAAACAAAAATATAATTCTTTGGCCAAAATGACCATCGTTATGTTTGGAGGAATAATGGGGAGGCTTGCAAGCCAAAGAACACCATCCCAACTGTAAATCACAGGGGTGGCAGAATCATGTTGTGGGGGTGCTTTGCTGCAGGAGGGACTGGTGCACTTCAAAAAATAGATGGCATCATGAGGTAGGAAAATTATGTGGATATATTGAAGCAACATCTCAAGACATCAGTCAGGAAGTTAAAGCATGGTCGCAAATGGGTCTTCCAAATGGACAATGACCCAAGCATACTTCCAAAGTTGTGGCAAAATGGCTTAAGGACAACAAAGTCAAGGTATTTGAGTGGCCATCACAAAGCCCTTACCTCAATCCCATAAAACATTTGTGGGAAGATCTGAAAAAGCGTGTGCAGGCAAGGAGGCCTACAAACCTGACTCAGGTACACCAGCTCTGTCAGGAGGAATGGGCCAACATTCACTCAACTTATTGTGGGAAGCTTGTGGAAGGCTACCCAAAACATTTGACCGAAGTTAAACAATTTAAAGGCATTACTACCAAATACTAAAGGCATTACTACCAAATACTAATTGAGTGTATGTAAACTTCTGACCCACTGGGAATGTGATGAAAGAAATAAAAGCTGAAGGAAATAGTTCTCTCTACTATTGTTCTGACATTTCACATTCTTAAAATAAAGTGGTGATCCTAACTGACCTAAGACAGTGATTTTTTTAAACGTCAGGAATTGTGAAAAACTGAGTTTAAATGTATTTGGCTAAGGTGTATGTAAACTTCTGACTTCAACTGTACATCAAATAACCTGACATTGATCCACATCATATGGGTAGACATATAATGCAAGTGTGTTATGCAGCAAAACAAAACTATCCTTTTTTTTCTCGGTTACAACCCGGTAATATGAATCATTGTTGAGCCATCCTGTTCTGATCTAATGAGATGGATGTAGGATTTCTACGGCCTAGAATCAAGGCCTTTCCCAGTCATGAAGGACGAAGTTAGGCCCCTCTTGGTTCTCATTGGTGAAGACTGAACTCAAGTTAGGGGTTGTATGTGTGCTTTACCACTTTGCCCAACATGTGATGTCCCAGCGGTTGTAAATATACCCCTTTTAAGGTGATATAACTGTGTCATTATTATATGGCTGTGAAACCCATAGCCGAATGGCTTCAGACGGAACATTTCTCACTGGAAATTGCTGCAGACATTGAACACAGCTTAGGGTGAGGGTATTTCATTCATTTCACACTCTCCCACTATTCCTAACATCTTATAGGTTGTAAATGAAGTATTTTAAGGTGATATAACGTCTATCAACTGGCTTCAGACTGAGCATTTCTCAACATTTATTTACGGAGAGCAATTTCCATTTCACAACAGGTAGTGTTCATTTATTTACATTGTTGTATTGATTGATTATTGCTTTCTTCTGTGGAAATACAGAATATGTTTAAAATGTCAACTATACCAAAAGCTAAATCAAGGAGAGATTTACAACTGTTTAACCATGTTAATCATCACTGAAACATGCAAACTACAAACATTTATCCAGCTAAAGATAAAGAATACATGACAACTAGATACAAAATAGTTTATACAAAACTCAAGACTTGACTATAACAGGAGTAAAAACAAAGTGAGTGTGTGTATATGTGGGTAAGTGTTAGTGTGCGTATATTATGGTGTGTATTATCATTTCACATCATAAAAATGTATCTCCTTTCCCCAATCAAATACTTTCAACAATACCACAACCCCCACCCCCCCTGTCTTTTTTCTCCAATCTGGCAGCCCTCATTAAATTCGGTATAGCCTTGTATAAAATGCATGAAAAGGGCGTTTCTGACACCAGTATCCCAAAGTGTCAAGTGAAAACAAAGTGGTGATCCTAACTGGGAATTCAGGGAATTTCTACTAGGATTAAATGTCAGGAATTGTGTAAAACTGAGGTTAAATGTATTTGGCTAAGGTGTATGTAAACTTCTGACTTCAACTGTATGTAAATAAAGTATTTCTGTTTAATTATTTTTAATACATTTGCAAACATTTCTAAAAACCTCTAATCACTTTGTCATTATGAGGTATTGTGTGTAGATTGATGAAGAAGAAACAAGTATTTCATTCATTTTAGAATAAGGCTGTAACGTAGCAAAATATGGAACAATTCAAGGGTCTGAATACTTTCCGAATGCACTGTACCTCCAAGATGCTTTCACATATCCTGATGCTGTTGGTTTGCTTATGTAGCGCAGACAACTGACTTGGCCTACTTGTGTTCCACATTTTTCAAATATCAGAGCTTGTGATTTTGGGTTACATGAGCTTAGGTGGCACACCCCTATCCAGCCAGACATTACACTTCTTAGAGATGGAAAAACATGGTTGTGCATTGTTATACCTCGGGTAGCGGTATCTCAAAAACAAAAGCCCTTTTTTAGGATTGGCCAACACGAGTCAGAACAGCTTCAATGCACTTTGGCATAGATTCTAAAAAATGTCTTGAACTCTATTGGAGGGATGCGACGCCATTGTTCCACAAGAAATTCCATAATTTGGTATTTTGTTGACGCTGTTGGGAAACGCTGTCTCAGGCACCGCTCCAGAATCTCCCATAAGTGTTCAATTGGGATGAGATATGGTGACTGAGACAGCCATGGCATACGGTTTACATCGTTTTCATGTTCATCGTGTGTCATCCTATGGGGGCATAGACATGGTAGCCAAAATAATGTCCAATATAATTATCTCAAATATTTCTATATTATTTCATACTATAATTCCATTCTTTCTGAATTCATAGTAATCTGCCAGCACACACACACTAATTGGACAGTCTGGGGTAGAGACATACACACTCTTTGGGCTGAACAGGTCTGTGACTTGACAACACACATATGCCCATTCATTCTCCTTTATCTGGTGCAAGGGGCAACCTGGAACCTGCACTCACACAGGATTTCCTGTAGCCTTCATTACGCAGGGCATAAGTTATTACTCCCCCCACACACACACACACACACTTACACACACTTACACTTACACACACACTTACACTTACACACACACACACACATACACACACACACACACACACACACACACACACAGCTAATGTGAAAGACTGAGAGGCTGCGAGCTGGATATGGGGCTAGTCATGAGGGGTTGCAAATTAAGATAAGAGGCGACAACCTGAAATAAGTATGTGTGAGTGAGTATGTGTGGTTGCTCTGGAAGGAGCTCTGTTTCCAGTTGGAAGACCCCTCAACACCACCACCTGACACAAACACACACACACACACACACACACACACACACACACACACACACACACACACACACACACACACACACACACACACACTCAGGGCTGCCCAATAAAGATTGGGGCTCAACTGGTGTGCTAGGAAAGGGGGAGAGATGTCCCTATACAGTATGTTTACTTTGGCAATGCAAGATTATGTCTTAGCATGACAATACAGCTAATTTTATTTAATTTAAATTGATAAAGAACCAGAAAGTTAAGGAAATGAAATAAATGATCAGAGGAAAGGAGAGAAATAAGCTTGAGAAAGACAACACCGGAACCCACAAAACCCTTAACCACGCACACACGCATAGCACAAGTATCAATAAAGATCTCTCTGGGCCTCTTTTCACCAACCCAACCCAGTTCAGGCCTCAAGCTGAAAAGCTGTGTGTGCCATCTTCATGCAGCTATAGTTTAATTGTCTGTCCAAGCTGTTTGGCCTGCTATGTCTGCACACACACACACACACACACACACACACACACACACACACACACACACACACACACACACAAATACACATACACACACAATGTGGAACGCTGTTTGCTGTTCTTTTATAAAACTATTCAATTCAGTTTATTGAGATTAGTAGTTTATATGGCAATGACAAGTGAGTATATGGAAGTCAGGAGAACGAACCCATAAAAACGTCCTATTCCAAACTCCTGTCTGGTCCACTTCAGGGTCATGTTCATTAGGAACCAAAACAGACTGAAACAGACAGTGTGCACTAATGAATATGACCCAGCAGAACTGAAGCTGATCCCTGTAACAGGCTAATATGAGCTGAAGATACTATAGAAGACATGGAATTTCTGAAATAACTCCCCTCACACATGCATTCACAAAGAAGGCATGTTTGAGGTTATAAAACAGGCAACACCAAGTACTGCAGTTATGTTTGAATTGGGTGTGACAATGATCAGAGAAGTAGAGTATGAACCATTGACAACAAACAGACACACACACACATTTAGCCAGACAGGCACACACGCTATTCCTCTATGCAAAATGTGCCATGCGGACTTGGGAGAGACGCAATTGCATTCCTTGATAAGCTTGACTTTTCCTCTGTAATACGAGGCAGTGTCATAAAGTTCTGCCTTGGCTTAACCAGTCATGTTTACAGATGTGTTGACGGGACACACACCCTGTATGTGTGTGTGTCCCATACGAACGGCAGCTTTCAGGGGCCCAGAACGGGTGTCTGGAACCCCTTTCCACACAACCCATTTGTTGTGTGTGTGTGTGTTCGTGTCCTCTGTTTTCTTTATGGGGTGTTGGTGTGAGCGTGGGAATCTGTGTGGAAATGCCCATGAAAAGGAGGTCATAGAGACATACAGGCACACACCCTCCTGATGCCCTGTGTTAGGCTGAGGAAGGGCCCTGTGGATTTACAGCCTGTTTTCTCCCTGGGTGTCGTTAGGGGTTAGGGGAACAGACACACTCTCTCTCACACACCCTCCTGATGCCCTGTGTCAGGCTGAGGTAGGGCCCTGTGGATTTACGGCCTGTTTTCTCCCTGGGTGTCGTTAGGAGCATCGTTAGGGGAACAGACACACAGGTGTACTGTAACTAGCATTAGGCTGCCATTAAAAACCAATGAATGCTTGATCCGGTAACGCGGTCCAGAGACTCCGTGCTGAGGAAGTGACGCAATTGCGGAGCCTCCAGAGGCTTGCGGAGGCCAAATTGAGCTACTTAGACCGAAACCGTGTTTCTCCCCAAATTTCACACATTAAAAACAATATCTTACCTCATGTAGGGATTTCAAAGTCTGAACTTCTGGAAAGATTTTGCAGGTTTTCCTACTTACAAAGCATGTCTGTAATTTTTATCATAGGTACACTTCAACTATGAGAGAAGGACTCCAAAAAGAAAAAATCCAGAAAATCACATTATATGATTTTTAAATAATTAATTTGCATTTTATTGCATGACATAAGTATTTGATCACCTACCAACCAGTAAGAATTCCGGCTCTCACAGACCTGTTAGTTTTTCTTGAAGAAGCCCTCCTGTTCTCCACTCATTACCTGTATTAACTGCACCTGTTTGAACTCGTTACCTGTATAAAAGACACCTGTCCACACACTCAATCAAACAGACTCCAACCTCTCCACAATGGCCAAGACCAGAGAGCTGTGTAAGGACATCAGGGATAAAATTGTAGACCTGCACAAGGCTGGGATGGGCTACAGGAAAATAAGCAAGCAGCTTGGTGAGAAGGCAACAACTGTTGGCGCTATTATTAGAAAATGGAAGAAATTCAAGATGACGGTCAATCAAATCAAATCAAATCAAATCAAATGTTATTTGTCACATACACATGGTTAGCAGATGTTAATGCGAGTGTAGCGAAATGCTTGTGCTTCTAGTTCCGACAATGCAGTAATAACCAACAAGTAATCTAACTAACAATTCCAAAACTAATGTCTTGTACACAGTGTAAGGGGATAAAGAATATGTACATAAGGATATATGAATGAGTGATGGTACAGAGCAGCATAGGCAAGATACAGTAGATGGTATCGAGTACAGTATATACATATGAGATGAGTATGTAAACAAAGTGGCATAGTTAAAGTGGCTAGTGATACATGTATTACATAAGGATACAGTCGATGATATAGAGTACAGTATCACCCTCGGTCTGGGGCTCCATGCAAGATCTCACCTCGTGGGGCATCAATGATCATGAGGAAAGTGAGGGATCAGCCCAGAACTACACGGCAGGACCTGCTCAATGACCTGAAGAGAGCTGGGAATACAGTCTCAAAGAAAACCATTAGTAACACACTACGCCGTCATGGATTAAAATCCTACAGCGCATGCAAGGTCCCCCTGCTCAAGCCAGCGCATGTCCAGGCCCGTCTGAAGTTTGCCAATGGCCATCTGGATGATCCAAAGGAGGAATGGGAGAAGGTCATGTGGTCTGATGAGACAAAAATAGAGCTTTCTGGTCTAAACTCCACTCGCCGTGTTGGGAGGAAGAAGAAGGATGAGTACAACCCCAAGAACACCATCCCAACCGTGAAGCATGGAGGTAGAAACATCATTCTTTGGGATGCTTTTCTGCAAAGGGGACAGGACGACTGCACCTTATTGAGGGGAAGATAGATGGGGCCATGTATCGTGAGATCTTGGCCAACAACCTCCTTCCCTCAGTAAGAGCATTGAAGATGGGCCGTGGCTTGGTCTTCCAGCATGACAACGACCCGAAACACACAGCCAGGCCAACTAAGGAGTGGCTTCGTAAGAAGCATCTCAAAGTCCTGGAGTGGCCTAGCCAGTCTCCAGACCTGAACCCAATAGAAAATCTTTGGAGGGAGCTGAAAGTCCGTATTGCCCAGCGACAGCCCCGAAACCTGAAGGATCTGGAGAAGGTCTGTATGGAGGAGTGGGCCAAAATCCCTGCTGAAGTGTGTGCAAACCTGGTCAAGATCTACAGGAAACGTATGATCCCTGTAATTGCAAACAAAGGTTTCTGTACCAAATATTAAGTTCTGATTTTCTGATGTATCAAATACTTATGTCATGCAATAAAATGCAAATTAATTACTTAAAAATCATACATTGTGATTTCTGGATTTTTGTTTTAGATTCCGTCTCTCACAGTTGAAGTGTACCTATGATAAAAATTACAGACCTCCACATGCTTTGTAAGTAGGAAAACCTGCCAAATCGGCAGTGTATCAAATACTTGTTCTCCCCACTGTATCTGTTCTAACGAAGTGGATAAAGGGCCTTCAGAAACAATTCACACCCCTTGACTTTTTACACATTTTGTTGTGTTACAGCCTGAATATATAATTGATTCAATTGAGATTGTTTTGTCACTGGCCTACACACAATACCCCATAATGTCAAAGTGGAAATATGTTTTTTTTATACCTTTTAATACAAAATGAAAAGCTGAAATGTCTTGGGTCAATAAGTATTCAACCCCTTTGTTATGGCAAACATAAATACGTTCAGGAGAAAAACAAGTCACATAATAAGTTGCATGGACAATAATAGTATTTATCTAATTATCTATAAGGTCCCTCAGTTGAGCAGTGAACACAGATTCAACCACAAAGACCAGGGAGATTTTCAAATGCCTCGCAAAGTAGGGCCCCTATTGGTAGATGGATTTTTAAAAAAGATCACACCTATTTGATTTTGAATTTTGGGACCCCTTTAGGAAGAAAAAAATGTATCAAATAAAAATATTTGATAAAATAATTAATTTAGCCTTTACTACCATAGCCCAGAGAAATGCATAGGATAACACAGTCATAAATGGCAAAACATTTATCATTAAAAAAAGGTTTTGAAGTGTTTTTCCTATATCCTGGAGATATAAGAAAGATGTACACATATTTTGTACACATATTTAACCTTTTTTTGGGGGGTAGGCACAAAACTACATTCATACTTCCATGAATAAAAAACACCTGATGAGTCCTGTGACACTTGTGGGGGACATAGAGCAAAACAGAGAACCGTTTGTAGGTCAAACCGTTTGGAAGCTACAGACGTTTTCATGAGAAGACCAATTTTCACGATGTCTCATGGTCTGACAAACACAGCTCTTGCGCTGCAACCATTCACCGCAGATGCGCTGTAACCATTCACCGCAGATGCGCTGTAACCATTCACCGCAGATGCGCTGTAACCATTCACCGCAGATGCGCAAGTGTGACATCGGCGGATGCGGTGGGTTGAGACGTAAAGCTTAGTTTAAACTGACATGCTTTGATCGGGATTATTTTATTATGTCACGTAGATCGACACTAGGGCGGTATTAATGGCGGTGACAGGAGAAAACTGCAACAATATTGTAGCTAGTCCACAATACTAACCTAATTGAAAGAGAGAAAAGGAAGCCTGTACAGAATAAAAATATTCCATCCTGTTTGCACCAAGGCACTGAGGTAAAACTGTGGCAAAGCAATTCCCTTTTGTTCCTGAATACAAAGTGGGGGGCAAAGCATTAAATCAAATCAAATTGTCACGCCCTGGCCATAGAGAGGCTTTTTATTCTCTATTTTGGTTAGGCCAGGGTGTGACTAGGGTGGGCGTTCTATGTTCTTTTTTTCTATGTTTTTGTATTTCTTTGTTTTGGGCTGGGTATGGTTCTCAATCAGGGACAGCTGTTTATCGTTGTCTCTGATTGAGAACCATAGTTAGGCAGCCTGTTTTCCCATTTTCCCATGAGTTGTGGGTAGTTGTTTTCGATGTCTGTGTTTCTCCATACAGAACTGTTTTGATTTTCATTGTTTCACTTTGGTTATTTTGTATTTCAGTGTTCAGTTATATTTCATTAAAATGGACACTTACCACGCTGTGTTTGGATCCGATCTCTCCTACTCCTCATCAGATGAAGAAAATCGTTACACATACACATGTTTAGCAGATGTTATTGCGGGTGTAGCGAAATGCTTGTGTTTCTAGCTCCAACAGTGCAGTAATATCTAACAATTTCACAACAATACACACAACTGTTTTACAAATGTACACCCACATGTACCACTCTCCAAGTTTTCAAGCATAGTAGTGGCTGCATCACGTTAGGTGTATGCTTGTAATTCAGGATCGGTGGGTCCCCCATGGGACGGTTGAGCTAATGTAGGCAAATGCAATTAGCATGAGGTTGTAAGTAACAAGAACATTTCCCAGGACATAGAAATATCTGATGTTGGCAGAAAGCTTATATTCTTGTTAATCTAACTGCACTATCCAATTTACAGTAGCTATTACAGTGAAATAATACCATGCTATTGTTTGAGGAGAGTGCACAATCTTGAACTTGAAAAGTTATTAATAAACAAATTAGGCACATTTGGGCAGTCGTGATACAACATTTTGAACAGAAATGCAATGGTTCATTGGATCAGTTTAAAACTTTTCACATACACTGCAAAATCTAAATTGCACCTGGGCTATAAAAATACATTATGGCCTTTCTCTTGTATTTCAAAGATGATGGTACAAACAAGATACATTAATACTGTTGTATTATCTTTTACCAGATCTAATGTGTTATATTCTCCTACATTCCTTTCACAGTTCCACAAACTTCAAAGTGTTCCGTTTAAAATGGTATCATGAATATGCATATCCTTGCTTCAGGGCCTGAGCTTACAGGCAGTTAGATTTGGGTCCTGAGCTACAGGCAGTTAGATTTGGGTATGTCATTTTAGGTGAATATTGGAAAAAAAGGGTCCGATCCTTAAGAGGACTGGGGAGATTTTTAGGATAAAAAAGAAACAGAATGGGGCAAAGCAAAATAAAAATCCTAGAGGAAAACCTGGTTCAATCTGCTTTTCACCAGACACTTGGAGATTAATTCACCTTTCAGTAGGACAATGACCTAAAAGACCAAATCTACACTGAAGACGGTGAATGTTCTTAAGTGGGTGAGTTACAGTTTGAATTAAATCTACTTGAAAATACACGGCAAGACCTGAAATTGGTTGTCTAGCAAGGATCAAAAATCAATTTGACTGAGCTTGAATAATTTTGAAAATAATAATGGGTAAATGTTTCACAATTCAGGTGTGGAAAGCTTTTAGAAACTTAACCAGAAAGTGAACAACAGTAGAAGAAGGGAAAGGGGAGACCCCTTTCGGACAATCAGAGCCATACAGCGTGCCGCTGAAAGGCCAACAACCTTCCTCAGGAGGGCTGGTTCCGACCGAACAAAGGCACGTAAATACATTCATGATTTCTTATTACAAACAGACGGCGATTCGTGTGCAAACTTTATGATTACTGTGAGAATAATTCTGAAATGTATCGAAGATAAGTGTCATTGTGTAAAAGACACTGTCACAACTTCCGCCGAAGTTGGCTCCCCTGCCTGTTCGGGCGGTGCTCGGCTGTCGTCGTCACCGTCCTACTAGCCCCTACCGATCACTTTTTCGTTTGTCTGTTGGTTTTGTCTTATTAGTTTCCCCTGTGTGTATTTTGGTTTAATTAGCTTCCCTATATGTAGTAGTTTGACCCGCCCTTGTTTTGTGCGGGATTGTCTTACTATTACGTGTGTGCATGTTAGGTAGTGGTGGATTGTCTTAATGTTACGTGTGTGCATGTTAGGTAGTGGTGGATTGTCTTAATGTTACGTGTGTGCATGTTAGGTAGTGGTGTATTTTATTTTCTTTACTTGACACCCTGTGGTTTTGGGTTGTCTAGTATAGTGTCCTGCGCCCTGTATTGTGTTGGGCTTATCATTTTGGTGTGCAAAAGTAAAGCACTTTACTCCGTTACTCTCTCTCTGCGTCTGATTCCTGCACACACACCTAGTCCCGCGTGACAGAATCCCGCACCGTAAAATGGAATCAGCAGGAGCAGCCGCATCTCCTCTCCCATCGATGGAGGAAAGGGTCCTCCATCATACCAGCGTTCTCCATAGAATTAGTTCGGCCATGGACCAAATGATGGAGAGGATGGATCGATGGGAGAGGAGTGGCATTCCCACCTCATCTCCCGCACCTCCTGTTCCTGCTACCGCATCTGGCTCTGGGGCTCTTCGGCTGACGCTCCCACGGGAGAATGATGGAACGGCGGAGGGGTGCCAGGGTTTCCTGCTACAACTGGAAGTGCACCTGGCTACCGTGCATCCTACTCCCTCCGGAGAGGAGAGCGTGAGCGCCCTCGTCTCCTGTTTGACTGGGCGAGCTCTAGAGTGGGCCAACGCAGCGTGGAACGGTCCGGACTCGGCGGGGGATCATTACCCCGAGTTCACCCGCCGATTCCGAGCTGTGTTCTGTAGGACTGTAGGATGGGGAGTCTTTTTAAAGTAATTTTAAAGTGTGTACACCAATACTCTGTGTGCATGTTTGTGTGTGTGTGTGAGCATGTGAGAGAGAGTGAACGTGTGTGAGTGTGTGTGATAGGGTTGAATTGTGAAACCTGGTTCGCGAGATTTACCGCCCAAAACCACTCCCTTTCCCCTGGATAAATAACTCTGAGAAACCGGTAAATTGTAGTACATTATTTACAGTGCCTTGCGAAAGTATTCGGCCCCCTTGAACTTTGCGACCTTTTGCCATTCCTCCTTGCAAAACAGCTCGGTAAACCTCAGTGAGGTTGGATGGAGAGCATTTGTGAACAGCAGTTTTCAGTTATTTCCACAGATTCTTGATTGGATTCAGGTCTGGACTTTGTCTTGGCCATTCTAACACCTGGATATGTTTATTTTTGAACCATTCCATTGTAGATTTTGCTTTATGTTTTGGATCATTGTCTTGTTGGAAGACAAATCTCCGTCCCAGTCTCAGGTCTTTTGCAGACTCCAGGTTTTCTTCCAGAATGGTCCTGTATTTGGCTCCATCCATCTTCCCATCAATTTTAACCATCTTCCCTGTCCCTGCTGAAGAAAAGCAGGCCCAAACCATGATGCTGCCACCATGTTTGACAGTGGGGATGGTGTGTTCAGTGTGATGAGCTGTGATGCTTTTACGCCAAACATAACGTTTTGCATTGTTGCCAAAAAGTTAAATTTTGGTCTCATCTGACCAGAGCACCTTCTTCCACATGTTTGGTGTGTCTCCCAGGTGGCTTGTGGCAAACTTTAAACAACACTTTTTATGGATATCTTTAAGAAATGGCTTTCTTCTTGCCACTCTTCCGTAAAGGCCAGATTTGTGCAATATACGACTGATTGTTGTCCTATGGACAGAGTCTCCCACCTCAGCTGTAGATCTCTGCAGTTCATCCAGAGTGATCATGGGCCTCTTGGCTGCATCTCTGATCAGTCTTCTCCTTGTATGAGCTGAAAGTTTAGAGGGACGGCCAGGTCTTGGTAGATTTGCAGTCGTCTGATACTCCTTCCATTTCAATATTATCGCTTGCACAGTGCTCCTTGGGATGTTTAAAGCTTGGGAAATCTTTTTGTATCCAAATCCGGCTTTAAACTTCTTCACAACAGTATCTCGGACCTGCCTGGTGTGTTCCTTGTTCTTCATGATGCTCTCTGCGCTTTTAACGGACCTCTGAGACTATCACAGTGCAGGTGCATTTATACAGAGACTTGATTACACATAGGTGGATTGTATTTATCATCATTAGTCAAGACAATGATCCAAAACATAAAGCAAAATCTGGGAGGAATGGGAAAACATTTCAGTCTCTCGATGTGCAAGACTGATAGAGACATACCCCAAGCGACTTACAGCTGTAATCACAGCAAAAGGTGGCGCTACAAAGTATTAACTTAAGGGGGCTGAATAATTTTGCACGCCCAATTTTTCAGTTTTTGATTTGTTAAAAAAGTTTGAAATATCCAATAAATGTCGTTCCACTTCATGATTGTGTCCCACTTGTTGTTGATTCTTCACAAAAAAATACAGTTTTATATCTTTATGTTTGAAGCCTGAAATGTGGCAAAAGGTCACAAAGTTCAAGGGGGCCGTATACTTTCGCAAGGCACTGTATATTCTATAGCATTCTGCTGGGTGCTCTCTCTCTATATATTCTATAGCATTCTGCTGTCTCCTGTCTCTCTCTATATATATTCTATAGCATTCTGCTGGGTCCTGTCTCTCTCTCTATATTCTATAGCATTCTGCTGGGTCCTGTCTCTATCTATATTTTATAGCATTCTGCTGGGTCCTCTCTCTCTATATTCTATAGCATTCTGCTGGGTCCTACCTAGCCTCAGTGCAGTGGGCAGCTGGGAGGAGGTGCTCTTGTTCTCCATGGACTTTACAGTGTCCCAGAGCTTTTTGGAGTTAGAGCTACAGGATGCAAATATCTGCTTGAAAAAGCTGGCCTTTGCTTTCCTGACTGACTGCGTGTGTTGGTTCCTGACTTCCCTGAACAGTTGCATATCGCAGAGACTATTCGATGCTATTGCAGTCTGCCACAGGATGTTTTTGTGCTGGTCGAGGGCAGTCAGCTCTGGAGTGAACCAAGGGCTATATCTGTTCTTAGTTCTGCATTTTTTGAACGAAGCATGCTTATCTAAGATGGTGAGGAAGTTACTTTTAAAGAATGACCAGGCATCCTCAACTGACGGGATGAGGTCAATATCCTTCCAGGATACCCGGGCCAGGTCGATTAGAAAGGCCTGCTCGCAGAAGTGTTTTAGGGAGCGTTTGACAGTGATGAGGGGTGGTCGTTTGACTGTGGACCTGTAGCGGATACAAGCAATGAGGCAGTGATCGCTGATATCCTGATTGAAGACAGCGGAGGTGTATTTGGAGGGCCAGTTGGTCATGATAACGTCAATGAGGGTTCCCTTGTTTACAGATTTAGGGTTGTACCTGGTGGGTTCCTTGATGATTTGTGTGAGATTGAGGGCATCTAGCTTAGATTGTAGGACTGCCGGAGTTTTAAGCATATCCCAGTTTAGGTCACCTAACAGAACAAACTCTGAAGCTAGATGGGGGGCGATCAATTCACAAATGGTGTCCAGGGCACAGCTGGGAGCTGTGGGGGGTCGGTAGCAGGCGGCAACAGTGAGAGACTTATTTCTGGAGAGATTCATTTTTAAAATTAGAAGTTGAAATTGTTTGGGTATGGACCTGGAAAGAATGACATTACTTTGCAGGCTATCTCTGCAGTAGACTGCAACTCCTCCCCCTTTGGCAGTTCTATAATTGACGGAAAATGTTATAGTTGGGTATGGAAATCTCAGAATTTTTGGTGGCCTTCCTAAGGCAGGATTCAGACATGGCAAGGACATCAGGGTTGGCAGAGTGTGCTAAAGCAGTGAGTAAAACAAACTTAGGGAGGAGGTTTCTGATGTTGACATGCATGAAACCAACAAAGTCAACAAATGAGGGTGCCTGGGGACATGCAGGGCCTGGGTTTACCTCCACATCACCCGCGGAATAGAGTAGGATGCGGATGCGGCTAAAGGCTCTCAAATGTGTTCGCCTAGAGTGTTGGGGACAAAGAATAAAAGGAGCAGATTTCTGGGCATGGTAGAATATATTCAGGCCATAATGCGCAGACAGGAGTATGGTGGGGTGCAGGTACAGCGGAGGTAAGCCCAGGCTCTGGGTGATGATAAGAGAGGTTGTATCTCTGGACATGCTGGTTGTAATGGGTGAGGTCACCGCATGTGTGGGAAGTGGGACAATAGAGGTATGAAGAGTGGAACTAGGGGCTCCATTGTAAACTAAAACAATGATAACTAACCTGAACAACAGTATACAAGGCATATCGACATTTGAGAGAGACATACAGCGAGGCATAAAGTAATCGCAGGTGTTGACTTGGGCCTCAGCCTGATGATGGATAGTGAAATTGAGCGAACAGCATAGAATTTTAGCAACCAGGAAATTATTGTTATCCACTAGATAACTCAGCCACAAAGGCAGAACAGGTCTCCCAGTTTGACAGCAGATGCTCCTCCGGCAGGAGAAATCAATAGGCGAATATTCCAGGCAATCGCAACACTGGCAGGTAAGTAATACTATCATTCCACTAATTGCGATTGGCTGTGATATATTATGGTATATTATGGACATTTTCTGGTAGTACAATGCAAAATCCTTTATTGAGAACCTTTAAGGCTTACTCTGAGGTCAATGCACACACACACTTTCTCCTATCACTATATTAGCGTGCGTGTGTGTGTGTTTGAAAGATATTATAAATACTCCTCCCCTAACAACAATGTGTGTCTTTAGAGGGAGTTTCGGTGACAATACCTCTAACAGAGCCTGTCCTGATGAGGTTTTTAGGACACAAACACATACCTATTTATTACCCAGCATGCAATTAATCAGTCCCCTCTTATTTGGGCCTTAGAGTGATGATGGATAGTGTGTGTGTGTGTGTGTGTGTGTGTGTGTGTGTGTGTGTGTGTGTGTGTGTGTGATTGAGAAAGGGTTCGTGAGTGGCCCTGAGCCATGTATCACTAATTAAAAAGCCATATCAGAGGGGTGACTTATTAGCGACAGCCTGCAGTTAGCTGTGCAGCGCCATGGCTGCCAACGCTAGCTTTGCGGCCAGGTTAGCACAGCTGGGTAGTCAGCTCTCCACACTGGCCCATTTAGTCCTAGTCAAATTAGCTTAGCACCGTTAGACCTGCCGCTGCTAGCCATTAGCCTAGTGCAGGGACGTTGCCATTAGCCTAGTGCAGGGGTGGTGCCATTAGCCTAGTGCAGGGGTGGTGCCATTAGCCTAGTGCAGGGGTGGTGCCATTAGCCTAGTGTAGGGATGGGGCCATTAGCCTAGTGCAGGGACGTTGCCATTAGCCTAGTGCAGGGGTGGTGCCATTAGCCTAGTGCAGGGGTGGTGCCATTAGCCTAGTGCAGGGGTGGTGCCATTAGCCTAGTGTAGGGATGGGGCCATTAGCCTAGTGCAGGGGTGGTGCCATTAGCCTAGTGCTGGGCTGGTGCCATTAGCCTAGTGCAGGGGTGGTGCCATTAGCCTAGTGCAGGGGTGGTGCCATTAGCCTAGTGCAGGGGTGGTGCCATTAGCCTAGTGCAGGAGTGGTGCTATTAGCCTAGTGCAGGGGTGGTGCCATTAGCCTAGTGCAGGGACGGTGCCATTAGCCTAGTGCATGGGTGGTGCCATTAGCCTAGTGCAGGGGTGGTGCCATTAGCCTAGTGCAGGGGTGGTGCCATTAATCTAGTGCAGGGACGGTGCCATTAGCCTAGTGCAAGGGTGGTGCCATTAGCCTAGTGCAGGGGTGGTGCCATTAATCTAGTGCAGGGACGGTGCCATTAGCCTAGTGCAGGGACGGTGCCATTAGCCTAGTGCAAGGGTGGTGCCATTAGCCTAGTGCAGGGGTGGTGCCATTAGCCTAGTGCAGGGGTGGAGCCATTAGCCTACTGCAGGAGTGGTGCCATTAGCCTAGTGCAGGGGTGGTGATATTAGCCAAGTGCAGGGGTGGAGCCATTAGCCTAGTGCAGGGGTGGTAACATAAGCCTACTGCAGGGGTGGAGCCATTAGCCTACCGCAGGAGTGGTGTCATTAGCCTAGTGCAGGGGTGGTACCATTAGCCTAGTGCCGGGGTGGTGCCATTAGCCTACTGCAGTTGTGGAGCCATTAGCCTACCGCAGGAGTGGTGCCACTAGCCATGTGCAGGGGTGGTGCCATTAGCCTAGTGCAGGGGTGGTTCCATTAGTCTAGTGCAGGGAAGGTGCCATTAGCCTAGTGCAGGGGTGTGGCCATTAGCCTAGTGCAGGGGTGGAGCCATTAGCCTAGTGCAGGGACGGCGCCGTTAGCCTAGTGCAGGGGTGGTGCCATTAGCCTAGTGCAGGGGTGGTGCCATTAGCCTAGTGCAGGGACGGTGCCATTAGCCTAGTGCAGGGGTGGGGCCATTAGCTTAGTGCAAGGGTGGTGCCATTAGCCTAGTGCAGGGGTGGTGCCATTAGCCTAGTGCAAGGGTGGTGCCATTAGCCTAGTGCAGGGATGGTGCCATTAGCCTAGTGCAGGGATGGTGCCATTAGCCTAGTGCAGGGGTGGTGCCATTAGCCTAGTGCAGGGGTGGAGCCATTAGCCTACTGCAGGAGTGGTGCCATTAGCCTAGTCCAGGGGTGGTGATATTAGCCTAGTGCAGGGGTGGGGCCATTAGCCTCGTGCAGGGGTGGTAACATAAGCCTATTGCAGGGGTGGAGCCATTAGCCTACCGCAGGAGTGGTGTCATTAGCCTAGTGCAGGGGTGGTGCCATTAGCCTAGTGCAGGGACGGTGCCATTAGCCTAGTGCAGGGGTGGTGCCATTAGCCTAGTGCAGGGGTGGAGCCATTAGCCTACCGCAGGAGTGGTGCCATTAGCCTACTGCAGGAGTGGTGCCATTAGCCTAGTGCAGGGGTGGAGCCATTAGCCTACCGCAGGAGTGGTGCCATTAGCCTACTGCAGGAGTGGTGCCATTAGCCTAGTGCAGGGGTGGAGCCATTAGCCTACCGCAGGAGTGGTGCCATTAGCCTACTGCAGGAGTGGTGCCATTAGCCTAGTGCAGGGACGGCGCCGTTAGCCTAGTGCAGGGGTGGTGCCATTAGCCTAGTGCTGGGCTGGTGCCATTAGCCTAGTGCAGGGGTGGTGCCATTAGCCTAGTGCAGGGGTGGTGCCATTAGCCTAGTGCAGGGGCGGAGCCATTAGCCTACTGCAGGAGTGGTGCCATTAGCCTACTGCAGGAGTGGTGCCATTAGCCTACTGCATGGGTGGTGCCTCAGAGCCCAATAAAAGGTGACAGAAAACATGGAAATTAGGCTTTAATGGGGTCAACAACAACTCCGGTGATCAATGGAGTGGAAAAAAGTGAGTTCTCTGGAAAAAGATCACCAGTGTCGTAATGAAAGAGAGAGACAACATCAGCTCCCAACACTCACTTAATCATTTACATAGAGGAGCTTGAGGTCAAGAGAGAGAAAGGGGGAAGGAAACACTGAGAAACCAGCATGAGGATCGATGTTGCAAAAAATGGTTTTATCTAATGCCACAATGTCTCATATTTCCTGCAGACACAGATGAGAGAGTGGAGAGATAGAGAGAGCGCTCGCCCTTTGCCGTGTTAGGTAGCGGCGAGTGGAAAGTATTTGAGATTAGATTATTGATGATTTCTGAGGCGGGTGAGAGTGCACACTGATGGGTTCGGTGATCCGTGGAAAGCTTCATTTGTTGGTAAAGACCAACGAGTCAGAGTCAGAGCCTCAGGAGGGTCGTTTGGATTGGTACCCCAGGAGTGGGGGGGCATGCTTATATATGCGTGTGGGGGGGTGATGCTTATGCTTCACATATACAAACACACACAAATAATGTGTAGACACACAAACACACACAATTTTATAACAGCAAAAAAAATTGGCCGACTGTTGAGGATTAAAACGATTGTGATGTTGATTGTGGATGCCTGCCCTGCGCATGCTCTGTATACTTAACATTGGAGCCCAGCCTCTGGAAACCCTCACCCCTCGAATAAAATGAACTCATCTTATAGAGGGAGCATCCTTGGTTCTATTCCCCAGGGTGAGCCCATAATCAGAGGGAGGGCAAAAATAACTGTGTGTACGTGTGTGTGTGTGTGAGTGAGTGAGTGAGTTGGACCGGGACAGGGAGGAGTCCCTTAGCTCCAGGCTGTGATCCCACAGAACGGGATATTCAGAATTGAGTGGGAAATTAGAGATCATCTGCCAGCCCATGCAGAGTACGTGTGTGTAGACATGCATGGACGCGTTTAACTATACTTAACTATACTTAACTAGACCAGAAGTCCACACTGAATTGTATGTCCCCACAAGGTTATCTGCGCAAGACTCTGTGTGTGTGTGTGTGTGTGTGTGTGTGTGTGTGTGTGGTCGACACGCAGTTCAGGGGTGGGACCTGGTCCCGTACCGCGTCTCTCATGGCTTAAAGATGACCATTTTAAGGTGGAATCTGTAAAGCTCTTCCCTCCGCGCCTTGCTTGGTTAAAAAACATCCGTCATCAAAGTTTCTCAGAGAGAGAGAAAGGGAGAAATTGTTGGATAGGAAGGGTGACCATCTTTAAAAACCACGGGGAACATCCTTGTAACCTCTATTCTGGAACCCTCCCTTCGCTCGTCCCCTCATTCCTTTTTCCTTCTGTCTCTGTCTCTCTCTCGTCCCCTCATTCCTTCTGTCTCTGTCTCTCTCTCGTCCACTCATTCCTTCTGTCTCTGTCTCTCTCTCGTCCACTCATTCCTTCTGTCTCTGTCTCTCTCTCGTCCACTCATTCCTTCGTTCTCTATCTCTCTCTCGTCCCCTCATTCCTTCTGTCTCTCTCTCATCCCCTCATTCCTTTTTCCTTCTGTCTCTGTCTCTCTCTCGTCCACTCATTCCTTCTGTCTCTGTTTCTGTCTCTCTCTCGTCCACTCATTCCTTCTGTTTCTCTCTCGTCCCCTCATTCCTTTTTCCTTCGGTCTCTGTCTCTCTCTCTCTCGTCCACTTATTCCTTCTGTCTCTGTCTCTGTCTCTCTCTCGTCCACTCATTCCTTCTGTCTCTGTCTCTCTCTCGTCCCCTCATTCCTTTTTCCTTCTGTCTCTCTCTCATCCCCTCATTCATTTTTCCTTCTGTCTCTCTCTCGTCCCCTCATTCCTTTTCCCTTCTGTCTCTCTCTCGTCCACTCATTCCTTCTGTCTCTGTCTCTCGTCCCCTCATTCCTTTTTCCTTCTGTCTCTGTCTCTCTCTCGTCCACTCATTCCTTCTGTCTCTTTCTCTGTCTCGCTCTCGTCCACTCATTCCTTCTGTCTCTGTCTCTCGCTCGTCCACTCATTCCTTCTGTCTCTGTCTCTGTCTCTCTCTCGTCCCCTCATTCCTTTTTCCTTCTGTCTCTCTCTCGTCCACTCATTCCTTCTGTCTCTGTCTCTCGTCCCCTCATTCATTTTTCCTTCTGTCTCTCTCTCGTCCCCTCATTCCTTTTCCCTTCTGTCTCTCTCTCGTCCACTCATTCCTTCTGTCTCTGTCTCTCGTCCCCTCATTCCTTTTTCCTTCTGTCTCTGTCTCTCTCTTGTCCACTCATTCATTCTGTCTCTTTCTCTGTCTCTCTCTCGTCCACTCATTCCTTCTGTCTCTGTCTCTCTCTCGTCCACTCATTCCTTTTTCCTTCTGTCTCTGTCTCTCTCTCATGATGCTATTTCACTTCCTTTATGTTTTAAAACTGCTCGACACAGAATTTTAACCAGTGAGCATGCAGGTTCATGTTGTTCTCCTCAAACATCAAAGCAGTGAGTCGCTCCTGCAGGTTCATGCTCTACAACATCTGTAGAGTACGACCCTTCCTCAAACATCCAGGCATTTGTCATCTCCCATCTGGACTACTGCAACTCGCTGATGGCCGGGCTCCTCACTTGTGCCATAACATCCCCGCAGCTCACCTTGTGTTAAACCTTCCCAAGTTCTCCCATATCACAGTTCTCCTGTGCACACTCCACTGGCTTCCACTACAAGACCATGAAACTTGCCTACGGAGCAACTGCCCCTCCCTACATTCATGCTATGCTCAAACCCTACAACCTAACCCATGTACCCTGTTCTGCCACCTATGTCCTCTTGGCCCTCCCACCTCTTCTGAAGGACAGCTCCCGATCAGCCCAGTCAAAGCTCTTCTCTGTCCTCTTGGCCCTCGCACCCCTTCTGAAGGACAGCTCCCGATCAGCCCAGTCAAAGATCTTCTCTGTCCTCTTGGCCCTCCCACCCCTTCTGAAGGACAGCTCCCGATCAGCCCAGTCAAAGCTCTTCTCTGTCCTCTTGGCCCTCCCACCCCTTCTGAAGGACAGCTCCCGATCAGCCCAGTCAAAGCTCTTCTCTGTCCTCTTGGCCCTCCCACCCCTTCTGAAGGAGAGCTCCCGATCAGCCCAGTCAAAGCTCTTCTCTGTCCTCTTGGCCCTCCCACCCCTTCTGAAGGACAGCTCCCGATCAGCCCAGTCAAAGCTCTTCTCTGTCCTCTTGGCCCTCCCACCCCTTCTGAAGGACAGCTCCCGATGAATGAATGAAATTAGGATGTGCAATGGAATGTGTTCAGTCTAACATGTCCTGTGCTTTGTGCTGTGTGCATGTCTTTTCCTCTATGGACTCTGCAGGTGCTCCTGAGTGCACATTTTCATATCCTGACTTCTATTCCGATCACTTCTATAGGGCTCCCCATGCACAATCCCTGCCACATACACACACTCACGGCTCAATACAACAGTCCCTCTTGAACTAAACAGATATGAAACAATATTTTCATCTCAAAATAGTTTTTGTTCAAAATTGCTCATGAACTGCTTCATGCTTATTTGTAAAGCAAGCAATCCTGAGCAGTGAGATGGGTTGTGTATATTTAGAGTCATTACCGTTACCCATGCCAGACTAAACACCTTATACTAGTAATGCTATTAGATCACATTTTGTTGTTATTATTTGCTATTTAGCAGATTATTTTATCTAAAGTGCCCCTGTGTGTGCATACATTTTCGTATTGGTGCCCTCAGCGGGAATCGAACCCACAATCCTGGTGTAATATTGAGGATCTACCATGCCTCATCCATGCTGCTCTTCCACCATTGGTTAGAGAGTGAGAGCATGACGAACCCACAATCCTGGTGTAATATTGAGGATCTACCATGCCTCATCCACACTGCTCTTCCACCATTGGTTAGAGAGTGAGAGCATGACGAACCCACAATCCTCGTGTAATATTGAGGATCTACCATGCCTCATCCACGCTGCTCTTCCACCATTGGTTAGAGAGTGAGAGCATGACGAATGGTGAAAGCTAAAATACATTATGTCAAGTATACTTCAGAGCACTTGAGAAGTATTTCACATGCGATTGATTTATGTTTGGCGTTGCACTTTTGGAACTCATGAAAGTCATGAAAAATAATTTTTCCACCACTCCACACATTTTTTATCAACAAACTATAGTTTTGGCAAGTTGGTTAGGACATCTACTTTGTGCATGACACAAGTAATTTATCCAACAATTGTTTGCAGACAGATCTTTTCAGTTATAATTCCCTGTATCACAATTCCAGTGGTTCAGAAGTTTACATACACTAAGTTGACTGTGCATTTAAACAGCCTGGAAAATTCCAGAAAATGATGTCATGGCTTTAGAAGCTTCTGATTGATATCATTTGAGTCAATTGGAGGTGTACCCGTGGATGTATTTCAAGGCCTACCTTCAAACTCAGTGCCTCTTTGCTTGACATCATGGGAAAATTAAAATAAAGCCCAAAAAATGGTAGACCTCCACAAGTCTGGTTCATCCTTGAGAGCAATTTCCAAATGCCTGAAGGTACCACGTTCATCTGTACAGACAATAGTACGCAAGTATAAACACCATGGGACCACACAGCCGTCATACCGCTCAGGAAGGAGACGCGTTCTGACTACAAGAGATGAACGTACTTTGGTGCGAAAAGTGCAAATCACTGATGAAACAAAAATAGAACCGTTTGGCTATAATGACCATCGTTATGTTTGGAGGAAAAAGGGGTAGCCTTGCAAGCCGAAGAACACCATCCCAACCGTGAATCACGGGGCTGGCAGCATCATGTTGTGGGGGTGCTTTGCTGCAGGAGGGAATAGATGGCATCATGTGGAAGTTTAATTATGTTGATATATTGAAGCAACATCTCAAGACATCAGTCAGGAAATTAAAGTTTGGTCGCAAATGGGTCTTCCAAATGGACAATGACCCCAAGCATACTTCCAAAGTTGTGGCAAAATGGCTTAAGGACAACAAAGTCAAGATATTGTAGTGGCCATCACAAAGCTCTGACCTCAATCCTATAGAACATTTGTGGGCAGAACTGAAAAAGTGTGTGCGAGCATGGAGGCCTACAAACCTGACTCAGTTACACCAGCTCTGTCAGGAGGACTGGGCCAGAATTCACTCGACTTTTTGTGGGAAGCTTGTGGAAGGCTACCTGAAATGTTTGACCCAAGTTGAACTATTTAAAGGCAATGCTACAAAATACTAATTGAGTGTCTGTAAACTTCTGACCCACTGGGAATGTGATGAAAGAAATAAAAGCTGAAATATACAATTCTCTCTACTATTATTCTGACATTTCACATTCTTAAAATAAAGTGGTGATCCTAACTGACCTAAGACAGGGAATTGTTATTAGGATTAAATATCAGGAATTGTGAAAAACTGAGTTTAAATGTATTTGGCTAAGGTGTATGTAAACTTCCGACTTCAACTGTATGTATTTGACTCAGGTCTGACTTTTAATCTCGACCTATCAGATGTTATGATAGAACTCCAGTGCAGAAGTAGAGAGGGAAAGAAAGATACTGGAACATGTTCGATGGCAGTGTGAGTATGAAAGCTCATTGACATCTCATTATATTCAATCAGCACAGTCAAGCACTCTGAAGTGGGGTGGTGAAAATGGACCTCCATTTTGGGCCAATTGTATAATCCTTGAGCTGATCAGAGTGTGGATAATTGTGAAGATTATGCCGTGGAAGGAGCGAACCTACGGCTCTGACAGACAGAGAGAGATGGAAAGAAAGTGAGAGAGAATGAGAGAGGAGGGGGAGAGAGAAGTGAATTGAAAGAGAGAGAAAGACGGTGGGAGGGAGGGAAAAAGAAATAGGAGAGAAGGAGAGAGAGAGAGATAGAGAGAAGAGAGAGAGACAATGAGAGAGACCATTACCATGTTAAAAGTGAAGGCATGTATAGTGGAGAACGAATGCTCTGCATGCCACGACATTACCCAGCAATAAGGAACACTTTGGTCACCTATAATCTAGACCTCAATCTTTAGCTTATTTCGTGTCTACAGGCCTTTGGTGAGAGGGAAGGTAACGCGTGTGCATGCTCGGGCGTGTCTGCATGCTGTGTGTGTGCATGTGTGTGTACGAGTGTGTGTGTGGTAGGGGAGCCTTTCTCCACGAGAGACAGAGGGGACATTGTGTCCATCTCAGGTCCAGCGTGGCCTTGGCTGTTGCAAGACCCTTTTTTTATCCCAGAGGCAAAAAATAACCCCAACTACACCCCCCTTCTGCTCCCCTCTCCCCTGGCTGACCCCCACCTCTTCCCCATCATCCCATCCTCTCTCTCTCCCGTAACTGATTCTACCGCTGACACACACAGCCTGTCCCCATCCTCTCTCTCCCCTCTCACTCATTCTCTCTCTCTCTCCCGTAACTGATTCTACCTCTGACACACACAGCCTGTCCCCATCCTCTCTCTCTCCCCTCTCACTCATTCTCTCTCTCTCCCATAACTGATTCTACGTCTGACACACACAGCCTTTCCCCATCCTTTACTGCTAAGAAGAGGTTGCTCTATGTGATCAAGTGGAAATCTGAAGCCTACACCCAACCATAAACCCCTCTAATAGAACATGCGCTGTGGGCTACAGTCAGAGACTGTGGAATCTGAAGCCCACACCCAACCATAAACCCATATAATAGAACATGCGCTGTGGGCTACAGTCAGAGACTGTGGAATCTGAAGCCCACTCCCAACCATAAACCCATATAATAGAACATGCTCTGTGGGCTACAGTCAGAGACTGAGGAATCTGAAGCCCACACTCAACCATAAACCCATATAATAGAACATGCTCTGTGGGCTACAGTCAGAGACTGAGGAATCTGAAGACCACACCCAACCATAAACCCATATAATAGGACATGCGCTGTGGGCTACAGTCAGAGACTGAGGAATCTGAAACCCACACCCAACCATAAACCCATATAATAGAACATGCGCTGTGGGCTACAGTCAGAGACTGAGGAATCTGAAGCCCACACCCAACCATAAACCCATATAATAGAACATGCGCTGTGGGCTACAGTCAGAGACTGAGGAATGATTTTATGACAGTGGGTGCAGGATATTTACACATGTTTCTGTTCACACTTTTTGGTAGGCTATTTGTCAGTCAACGTGTCTGTAATTGGATATAGTACATGCAGCTTCTTTTCTGTCATGTTGCCCTTGAAGACTAAATAAACCGTTGCTCACCAGAATGTTTCAATCAAGTTGACATCGTTAAAGTCTTCTATCTGCTTCTATAGCGGAGCAAAGACGTTTAGGGACTGGGGAGAAAATTAAATTACAAAAATAAAAAACATAGACCTGAAAAAGGTTTTCTGTGCAAAATTTCCAAAATACATCAGTTTGATTGTAAGGAAATAGAAACCTGTCTAAACATCCTAACATGTTTCTGATGAGATTTGGCTTCGGTTAATATTTTAAGTGACTGAAATATGATCAGCTTTTTGATGATTAAAATACCTCTACTGGCTGCATTTAACTGCCTATTCACATTCTCTGAAAGAAATCAATCATATTTCTCCTGTTCCAGAGTCAAAATGTTTTCTACATTTGGTGTCTAATTCTACTGCAGGAGTTCATATTATGGGGCCTAAGAACCATCACACTTCCATCATCCTTTTTTAACACTTCACCAAATCTTTCCTACAATTACATTTCTGGCCTTCTCGTTATTTTCAACTTTCCATTTCGCAGCTTTTCCCTTTTGGATCAACACAATTTTCCTGCCCATTCCCAAAAGCATGTATCCATTGGTGTGTAGGCTATTTGGCACGTACAAACTTGTAGAACCAATAAGGGATATCGCTTACTTCTTATATGGAACCCCTAAAAGTTCTATATAGAAACCTTTAATGGGGTCTTTGATTTCCGGTCACAACTTGCAGAATTGTTTACGTGCTGCTGTGCGTTTTGTTGCTAACCTGACTTTGCTACCTGACAACTTTACGGCTTTTACTTTTTAATTACCGTTTATATTTTTAGTTTTTCCCAAACTAAATGTTTTTTTCCTCAACTCCGGACGCTTTATCTGGAAGTGGTTCGTTAGGACCTCCAACAGCCGAAGCTAAGTAGTAACATTAACATGATGCCTTCTAATTGCAGTCGCTGTACTCATAATATACAGGAGAACGATCGCCTTACGGTGAGGGTAGCTGTGCTGCAAGCCCAGCTTCAGACGCAATTGTTAGGCAAGGGTAATTTCAGTGTAGGAAAGGATGAAACAGCGTCTGTGCCACCAGTAAGTACAGATAGTAATGTTAGTATAAATCCCCTCACACGGTCCGCGCAGCCGGACAACTTTCTCATGGCTTCTGGAGGGAAATGCTGTAGGAATGCTCAACCGGTGTCGCTATTTCAGCCGACAGAAATGTTCAACTGGTTCTCCCCATTAAGCAGCGAGTCAGAGTCCGAGCCCGAGCCTTCTCTGGTCTCTCCTCCTCCCGTTACGGGGTCTGAGACGCCGAAGTCTCCCACATTAGGTCTGACAAATTGAAAATCCTAGTCATTGGCGACTCCATTACAAGTAGTAGTAGACTTAAAACGAATCATCCAGCGATCATACACTGTTTACCAGGGGGCAGGGCTACCGACGTTAAGGCTAATCTGAAGATGGTGCTGGCTAAAGCTAAAACTGATGAGTGTAGAGAGTATAGGGATATTGTTATCCACGTCGGCACCAACGGTGTTAGGATGAAACAATCAGAGGTCACCAAGCGCAGCATAGCTTCAGCGTGTAAATCAGCTAGAACGATTGGTCAGCATCGAGTAATTGTCTCTGGCCCCCTCCCAGTTGGGGGAGTGATGAGCTCTACAGCAGAGTCTCACAACTCAATTGCTGGTTGAAAATTGTTTTCTGCTCCTCCAAAAAGATAGAATTTGTAGATAATTGGCAATCTTTCTGGGACTCACCCACAAACAGGACCAAGCCTGACCTGCTGAGGAGTGACGGACTCCATCCTAGCTGGAGGGGTGCTCTCATCTTATCTACGAACATAGACAGGGCTCTAACTCCCTTAGCTCCACAATGAAGTAGGGTGCATGCCAGGCTGCCAGCTTAGTGGAGTCTGCAACTAGCACAGTCAGTGTAGTCAGCTCAGCTATGCCCATTGAGACCGTGTCTGTGCCTCGACCGAGGTTGGGCAAAACTAAACATGGCGGTGTTCGCCTTAGCAATCTCACTGGAATAAAGACCTCCTCCATTCCTGCCATTATTGAAAGAGATCGTGATACCTCACAGTTGGTGGTTAAAGATATCCCTCCAGTGGTGTGGGGGCTGTGCTTTGCCAAAGTGGGTGGGGTTATATTGTCACGTTCTGACCATAGTTCTTGTGTGTTTTCCTTGTTTTAGTGTTGGTCAGGAAGTGAGCTGGGTGGGCATTCTATGTTGTGTGTCTAGTTTGTCCGTTTCTATGTATTGCCTAATATGGTTCTCAATCAGAGGCAGGTGTTAGTCATTGTCTTTGATTGGGAACCATATTTAGGTAGCTTGTTTTGTGTTGGGGTTTGTGGGTGATTGTTTCCTGTCTTTGTGTCTATGCACCAGATAGGACTGGTTTCGGTTTTCACATTTGTTGTATTGTAATTTGAAGTGTTCAGTTGGGATTTATTATTAAAGAAGATGAACATTCACCACGCTGCGCTTTGGTCCTCTCTTTCCCAGGAAGAAAGCCGTTACATATATCCTGCCTATTTGGACCTGTCCGGGGGTATCATCGGATGGGGCCACAGTGTCTCCTGACCCCTTCTGTCTCAACCTCCAGTAGTTATGCTGCAGTCGTCGGGGGGCTAGGGTTAGTCTGTTTTATCTGCAGTATTTATCTTGTTTTATCCGGTGTGAATTTAAGTAGTCTCTCTCTCTCTCTCTCTCTTTAGAACACCTACATTAACTAAATGCATTTCAATTAACAGATGAGCCTTCTTAAAAGTTCATTTGTGGAATTTATTTCCTTCGTAAAGCGTTTGAGCCAATCAGTTGTGACGAGGTGGGGGTGTATACAGAAGATAGCCCTATTTGGTAAAAGACAAAGTCCATATTATGGCAAGAACAGCTCAAATAAGCAAAGAGAAATGACAGTCCATCATTACTTTAAGACATGAAGGTCAGTCAATACGGAACATTTCAAGAACTTTGAACGTTTCTTCAAGTTCAGTCGCAAAAACCATCAAGAGCCATGATGAAACTGGCTCTCATGAGGACCGCCACAGGAATAGAATTACCAGCCCCAGAAATTGCAGCGCAAACAAATGCTTCACAGAGTTCAAGAAACAGACATCTCAAAAGCAACTGTTCAGAGGAGACTGCGTGAATCAAGCCTTCATGGTCTATTTGCTGCAAAGAAACCACTACTAAAGGACACCAATAAGAAGAAGAGACTAGTTTGGGCCAAGAAACATGAGCAATGGACTGGTGGAAAGTCCAAATTTGAGATTTTTGGTTCCATCCGCTGTGTCTTTGTGGGACGCGGTATGGGGTAACAGATGATCTCTGCATGTGTATTTCCTACCATAAAGCATGGAGGAGGAGGTGTTATGGTGTGGGGGGTGCTGTGCTGATGACACTGTCTGTGATTTATTTAGAATTCAATGCACACTTAACCAGCATGGCTACCACAGCATTCTGCAGCATTACGCCATCCAATCTGGTTTGCATTTATTGGGACTATCATTTGATTTTCAATAGGACAATGACCCAAAACACACCTCCAGGCTGTGTAAGGGCTATTTGACCAAGAAGGAGTGTGATGGAGTGATGCATCAGATTGCCTGGCCTCCATAATCCCCCAACCTCAACCAAATTGGGATGGTTTGTAATGAGTCCGACCGCAGAGTGAAGGAAAAGCAGACAACAATTGCTCAGCATATGTGGGAAGTCCTTCAAGCAGTCCAGGTGAAGCTGGTTGAGAGAATGCCAAGAGTGTGCAAAGCTGTCATCAAGGCAAAGGGTGGCCTCCCGAGTGGCGCAAGGCACTGCATCGCAGTACCACTAGAGATTCTGGGTTCGAGTCCAGGCTCTGTCGCAGCCGGCCACGACCGGGAAACTCATGGGGCGGAGCACAAGTTGTCCAGTTTAGGGGAGGGTTTGGCCAGAAGGGATGTCCTTGACCCATTGCGCATTAGCGACTCCTGTGGTGGGCCGGGCGCAGTGCACGTGCAGTGCACGCTGACACGGTCGCCATGTGCATGGTGTTTCCTCCAACACATTGGTGCGACTGGCTGGTTAAGTGGGCATTGTGTCAAGAAGCAGTGCGGCTTGGTTGGGTTGTGTTTCGGAGGATGAATGGCACTCAACCTTCACCACTCCTGAGTCCATACGGGAGTTGCAGCGACGAGACAAGACTGTAACTACCAATTGGATACCATGAAATTGGGGAGAAAAAGGGATTAAAATAAATTAAATAAATAAATCAAGGTAAAGGGTGGCTATTTGAAGAATCTCAAATATAAAATATATTTAGATTTTTTTTAACACTTTTTTGGTTACTACATGATTCCATATGTGTTATTTCATAGTTTTGATGTCTTCGCTAGTATTCTATAATGTAGAAAAGAGTACAAATAAAGAAAAACCCTTGAATGAGTAGGTGTTCTAAAACTGTTGACCGTTAGCGTATATAGAACCTTTTTTAGTAAAGGGTTCTTTAATCTCGTCCAAAGAACCAAAATGTTCTATATAGAACCCCAATCAACCAATGAATTGTGCAGTTAGGCCCTAATGCTTAATCTTACTCACTAATGCCAGATAGCCTAAAATAATGAAAGAGAACCTCTGTGTAGCCTATAGAAATAAACTGCACAAGAATGATACATTTCTGCATTTTTTGACCGCCACTGACCAGCCCTTAGTCCACACAATATTTAATTACCCTAAACCCGCAAGGCCTTTGGATATAACCGCAGAGACTGTGGGTTGTAAGTCATGGGGCGGCAGGTAGCCTCGTGGTTAGAGCATTGGGCCAGTAACTGAAAGGTTGCTAGATTGAATCCCCGAGCTGACAAAGTAAAAATCTGTCGTTCTGCCCCTGAACAAGGCAGCTAACCCACTGTTCCTAGGCCGTCATTGTAAATAATAATTTGTTCTTAGCTGACTTGCCTAGTTAAATAAAGGTTAAATTAAAAATAAAAACCTGCACATCACTATTGTGTGTGGAAATGAAGGGCTAGATTTGGTGACATAGGGAGTAAGAATGAACACAGAGAAAGGTATTTTAAACAGAAGAGAAAGCAGTATTAAATAATTCTGTTTTCACAGCTCCATTGTCTGACGTCAGATAGCGAGGCGGCCAACTAAACTGATCTGTCTGATAACTCACAAACACTCATGGAATAGCTAAAAATAAGTGTGGCTATAATATGTTGACCGAGCCAAAAAATATAAACCCGTAGCTAATTATACATCTAGCTAAAATCACTGCCTAATTATACATTTAGCTAAAATCACTGCCTAATTATACATCTAGCTAAAATCACTGCCTAATTATACATCTAGCTAAAATCACTGCCTAATTATACATCTAGCTAAAATCACTGCCTAATTACACATCTAGCTAAAATCACTGCCTAATTATACATCTAGCTAAAATCACTGCCTAATTATACATTATACATCATGTACCTCTCTCTCTCTACCTCTATGTCTCTCTACCTCTGTCTCTCTACCTCTACCTCTGTCTCTCTACCTCTACCTCTGTCTCTCTACCTCTACCTCTGTCTCTCTACCTCTACCTCTGTCTCTCTACCTCTCTGTCTCTCTACCCCTCTGTCTCTCTACCTCTGTCTCTCTACCGCTACCCCTGTCTCTCTACCTCTACCTCTGTCTCTCTACCTCTACCTCTGTCTCTCTACCTTTGTCTCTCTACCTCTGTCTCTCTACCTCTCTGTCTCTCTACCTCTCTATCTCTCTACCCCTACCTCTGTCTCTCTACCTCTGTCTCTCTACCTCTCTGTCTCTCTACCTCTGTCTCTCTACCTCTCTGTCTCTCTACCTCTCTGTCTCTCTACCTCTCTGTCTCTCTAACTCTGTCTCTTTATCTCTCTGTCTCTCTAACTCTCTGTCTCTCTAACTCTCTGTCTCTCTAACTCTCTGTCTCTCTACCTCTGTCTCTCTACCGTTCTCTCTCTACCTCTCGCTCTCTACCTCTCGCTCTCTACCTCTCGCTCTCTCTCGCTCTCTACCTCTCGCTCGCTACCTCTCGCTCGCTACCTCTCGCTCGCTACCTCTCGCTCACCCACACAAGGGAGCCATTGAAACTGATGGGTGTGTGTGTGTGTGTGTGTGTGTGTGTGCAAACAGTACGTGCATAAGTGTGGGTAAGTGTGTGTGCTTGTGAATGCGTACGCATGTCTCTTCCACCTACACCCCCTCCCCAGCCGGTGTCCGTTCATTTACATACTCTTATATAGTTAGTCCGAGACCTCCACAGCCCCCCTCCCCAGCCGGTCTCCGTTCATTTACACACTCTTATATAGTTAGTCCGAGACCTCCACAGCCCCCCTCCCCAGCCGGTCTCCGTTCATTTACACACTCTGATATAGTTAGTCAGAGACCTCCACAGCCCCCCTCAGCAGTGCACCTTGCGGTGAAAGCCACTGGCCGAGTTGTCTAATTCACAGGCAAACACAGGCTAATGTTTCATGTTTAAGTGTGCAGTCGGGGCCCTCTACGTTTCTCTTGGCCCCCGCCCATACAGCGTATGAGTTAGGCCGAGGAGGCTTGGCATTCCTGATGGAATTCACACGGTCCTCAGTGGGCCCTGGGAAGTGTTATGGAGAGGAGTGAGGAGTGAGGAGTGAGGAGAGGAGTGAGGAGAGGAGTGAGGAGTGGAGTGAGGAGAGGAGTGAGGAGTGAGGAGAGGAGTGAGGAGAGGAGTGAGGAGAGGAGTGGAGTGAGGAGAGGAGTGAGGAGTGGAGTGAGGAGAGGAGTGAGGAGTGAGGAGAGGAGTGAGGAGAGGAGTGAGGAGAGGAGTGAGGAGAGGAGTGGAGTGAGGAGAGGAGTGAGGAGTGAGGAGAGGAGTGAGGAGAGGAGTGAGGAGAGGAGTGAGGAGAGGAGTGAGGAGAGGAGTGAGGAGAGGAGTGAGGAGTGAGGAGAGGAGTGAGGAGTGAGGAGTGAGGAGTGATGAGAGGAGTGAGGAGAAGAGTGAGGAGTGAGTAGAGGAGTGAGGAATGAGGAGAGGAGTGATCATCGTCATCATCACTTCCAATATCATCATCAGCATAGCATTCATCCCGATAACTACCATACCATAACTACCAAAATTGGTTCTGTGAAAGTCCCCAGAACATTCGTTAGGTCTTGACAAATGTTCTCACAACACAATGTTTGTATAAAACTTTCGCCAGATATTGCATCAATCTAAGTAACATAATAAAAAATCCCCATGAAAATGTGTCAGTTTAACCTAGAGACATCTGTTTTACATGGGCTGCGTCTCAATCCATCACATCCGCCTATGTCGGCCTTCCTGATCTGCGGGGGAAGGTGGTCGAGCTACAGCAGTTTTTGTCAGACCATCAGACATCCTGGAAATGTGTCTTCTCACGAAAACGTTTGTAGTGTACGAACAGTTTGGCCTACAAACTAATATGACCCCTCTATGCTTGGCTTGTAAAGAGGAGCAGACTGGGCCTTTCCTCAACTGCTAACCTTGTGGCTTTGCCATGCACACACACACACACACACACACACACACACACACACGCGCGCGCGCACACACACACGCGCGCACACACACACACACACACACACACACACACACACACACACACACACACACACACACACACACACACACACACACACACACACACACACACACACACACACACACACACACACACACACACACACACACACACACACACACACACACACACACACACACACACACACACACACACAGACACAGACACAGAGAGAGACAGAAGAGGGTAAGACAAGCTCACCCTTTGCCACAAAAAAACAGCAGGGTTTGACTCAAATCCAGAATTTTATAAATTATTTTTGAATAAAAGTCAATTATACCTGCGCTGAGCTTTTATGGTGCTAGTGTTCACAGAGACAGGAGAATAGAGGTAGCTCTGAGATATATAAAACACAACCCTGTTTTGTGTTTGTTAGTGTGTGTGTGTGTGTGTGTGTGTGTTTGTGTGTGTGTGTGTGTGCGCGTGTGTGTGTGTGTGTGTGTGTGTGTCACACGTGATCAAGGAAACATGATTAGGGGAGAGAAAGAAAAGCTGTGTTTTTGGAGATTTAACTGAGAGCCTCAGAGAAAGGGGAAAATGGGTGCAGTTGGAAATGTGTCTTACAAACAGAAGGAAAACCATTGAGGGTGATGGGGAGGGGTCAGGGGTCAGGGGGTGCTACTGTTGAGAGGGGAAGACCAAATGTAAACCTATTTCTATTGGTGAGCTCTGTCAAGTGTTTTTTTGTTAATCATTGATAGACAGCCATTTTCATGTCTTGCCATAGATTTTCAAGCCAATTTAAGTCAAAACTGTATCTAGGCCAATCAGGAAAATGTTATGTCATATTGGTAAGTAACTCTGGTGTAGATTTGACCTTGTGTTTTAGGTTATTGTCCTTCTGAAAGGTAAATTCGTCTCCCAGTGTCTGTTGGAAAGCAGACTGAACCTGGTTTCTTCTAGGATTTTGCCTGTGCTTATAGCTCCATTCCATTTTTAGTTTTTACTCCCTAGTCCTTGCCGATGACAAGCATACCCATAACATGATGCAGCCACCACCATGCTTGAAAATATGAAGAGTTGTACTCAGTGATGTTGGATTTGCCCCAAACAAAATGTTTTGTACTCAGGACAAACAGTTATTTCTTTGTCACTTTTTTTGAAGTACTACTTAAGTGCCTTTTTACAAACAGGATGCATATTTTGGAATATTTTTAGTTCTGTACAGGCTTCCTTTTTTTCACTCTGTCATTTTGGTTATTATTGTGGAGTAACTACAGTGTTGTTGGTCCATCCTCAGTTTTCTTCTATCACAGCCATTAAACTCTGTAACTGTTTTAAATCACCATTGGTGTCATAGTGAAATCCCTGAGCAGTTTCCGTCCTCTCCGGCAACTAAGTTAGGAAGGACGCCTGTATCTTTGTAGTGACTGGGTGTATTGATACGTCATCCAAAGTGTAATTAATATAATATTTAGAGTGCTTATAAAATGTTTACACATTTATCAATCACTGCATTGAAAAACCTCCCGAGTCTTTGTGGTTGAATCAATCTGTGCTTGAATTTCACTACTCAATTTGAGGGACCTTACCGATAATTGTGTGGGGTCCAGAGATGGGGTAGTCATTCAGAGATGGGGTAGTCATTCAGAGATGGGGTAGTCTTTCAGAGATGAGGTAGTCATTCAGAGATGAGGTAGTCATTCAGAGATGAGGTAGTCATTCAAAAATCATGTTAACCACTATTATTGAACACAGAATGAGTCCATTCAACTTATTATGCAATTTGTTAAGCACATTTTACTCCTGAACTTATTTTGTTTTGCCATTGTAAAGGGGTTAAATACTTATGTTGAGCACATTGTTAATTCTGAATTTAGTTAGGCTTCACATAACAAAATGTTTATACAAACAAAGTTCCAGTTTCAGATTATGGGGTTTCTTGTGTAGATCATTGAGAGAAAATCTCAGTTTAATAAATGTTTAATTGAGGTTGTAACCCAACAACATGTGGAAAAAGTCAAGGGGTGTGAATACTTTGAAGGAACTGTATGTGATGTATTATAAAATGAAGTTGTTGCAGCTTAGCTACCTAAACATGTCGCATTGGTGAGGAGGAGAACAGGGCGGTGTGGCGGTAAGGTCTCTCTCTCCCCACCCCCTCGATAAGTGAATGACAAAGAACAGGCCGGTCCCGACCACAGCACATCCTGACTGAGAACACTGAGGAATGTAGGAGGGGTACCTGGACACACACACACACACACACACACACACACACACACACACACACACACACACACACACACACACACACACACACACACACACACACACACACACAGCAATGCTACAGTGGTCTGTTTTGTGAGCATGGGTCAGAGAGACAGGCAGTAACTGAAGGTATGCTCTCCACCATTTTGGATCTCCTGAACTTCAACAAGTTCTGTTCAAATCTATTGAAAAGCCCAGTCATGTTTAAAGTAACTGATGGTCATTCATGCTCAGTGCTCTGGTCAGAAGGGAAACCATGCCATGTATCTAGGTGAGACCAGACCACTGATAGAAGCACTTCCAGAGACTACAGCCCTGCTCCGTAGTGAGAATTTCCCAAAGGTTCCTAAAGTAAAGAAAATAAGACAGAGGGAAATGGGAAGGAAAAATCCTTCCGTGTTATTACCTGCCCAGGCTTTTTCTCATCCCCGCAGTGATGGCAGCCCTCAGACCGAGATATCGCACTGTACCTGCTCCAGAACCGAAATAAGAGCCTTACCCTTTACAAACCGTCAACTTTTGCCACTGGCAGAAAATGGCACTAAATGGGTTTTTAAAAACAGAAACATCTAGAAATACAATTATTGTTGGAGAGCGGGACTGTGTCTGTGGCTCTGTCTCTGTGTGTGTGTGTGTGGCTCTCTTTCTCTGTGTGTGCGTGTGTGGCTCTCTCTCTCTCTGTGTGTGTGGCTTTCTGTGTGTGTGTGTGTGTGTGTGTGGCTCTCTCTCTGTGTGTGGCTCTCTCTCTTGGTGTGTGTGTGTGTGTGTGTGTGTGTGTGTGTGTGTGTGTGTGTGTGTGTGTGTGTGTGTGTGTGTGTGTGTGTGTGTGTGTGAGTGAGTGAGAGAGCTGGCAGTTCAGTGGTCAGCCCCAGAGCTTGCCAGGGTTGAAGACCCGAGATGGCCTGGCGGATGGAATGGCTTGGCCGACCACCGGCTTCCTTCCCACAATTTTGTTTTAAAACTCCACTGGCGTTGCTATCGACCCTTTGGGTTGGCACGGGATAGCCCCTTCTAACTCCTTTCCTCTTCTCAAGGAGAATACCAAAGTGATGATCATTCAATAGTAGGAGGCTCATGTTAAATAATAATAAGTACTGGCCATTGGGGGAGAGACATCCAAAGACCACCAACGCCACAAAGACCAGACAAATCATGGACAAACAACAGAATGCCAATAAGAGATGAAAATGCTAAAAAGAGAAGTTCTGCCAATTCAACAAGTGTGAGTTCTGAATGTTATCCCTTCACATAGTGTAAATCGTGTTTATTTCCAAAAGTGGGGCAAAATAATATTTAGTCAGCCACCAATTGTGCAAGTTCTCCTACTTAAAAAGATGAGAGAGGCCTGTAATTTTCATCATAGGTACACTTCAACTATGAAGGACAAAATGAGGAAAACAATTTAGAAAATCAAATTTTTTATTCATTTATTTGCAAATTATGGTGGAAAATAAGTATTTGGTCAATAACAAAAGTTTCTCAATACTTTGTTATATACCCTTTGTTGGCAATGACAGAGGTCAAACGTTTTCTATAAGTCTTCACAAGGTTTTCACACACTGTTGCTGGTATTTTGGCCCATTCCTCCATGCAGATCTCCTCTAGAGCAGTGATGTCTTGGGGCTGTTTCTGGGAAACACGGACTTTCAACTCCCTCCAAAGATTTTCGATGAGGTTGAGATCTGGAGACTGGCTAGGCCACTCCAGGACCTTGAAATGCTTCTTACGAAGCCACTCCTTCGTTGCCCGGGCGGTGTGTTTAGGATCATTGTCATGCTGAAAGACCCAGCCACGTTTCATCTTCAATGCCCTTGCTGATGGAAGGAGGTTTTCACTCAAAATCTCACGATACATGGCCCCATTCATTCTTTCCTTTACACGGATCAGTTGTCCTGGTCCCATTGCAGAAAAACAGCCCCAAAGCATGATGTTTCCACCCCCATGCTTCACAGTAGGTATGGTGTTCTTTGGATGCAACTCAGCATTCTTTGTCCTCCAAACACGACGAGTTGAGTTTTTACCAACTTTTGGTTTCATCTGACCATATGACATTCTCCCAATCTTCTTCTGGATCATCCAAATGTTCTCTAGCAAACTTCAGACAGGCCTGGACATGTACTGGCTTAAGCAGGGGGACACGTCTGGCACTGCAGGATTTGAGTCCCTGGCGGCGTAGTGTGTTACTGATGGTAAGCTTCGTTACTTTGGTCGCAGCTCTCTGCAGGTCATTGACTAGGTCCCCCCGTGTGGTTCTGGGATTTTTGCTCACCGTTCATGTGATCATTTTGACTCCACGGGGTGAGCTCTTGCGTGGAGCCCCAGATCGAGGGAGATTATCAGTGGTCTTGTATGTCTTCCATTTCCTAATATTTGCTCCCACAGTTGATTTCTTCAAACCAAGCTGCTTACCTATTGCAGATTCAGTCTTTCCAGCCTGGTGCAGGTCTACAATTTTGTTTCTGGTGTCCTTTGACAGCTCTTTGGTCTTGGCCATAGTGGAGTTGGGAGTGTGACTGTTTGAGGTTGTGGACAGGTGTCTTTTATACTGATAACAAGTTCAAACAGGTGCCAATAATACAGGTAACGAGTGGAGGACAGAGGAGCCTCTTAAAGAAGAAGTTACAGGTCTGTGAGAGCCAGAAATCTTGCTTGTTTGTAGGTGACCAAATACTTATTTTCCACCATAATTTGCAAATAAATTCATTAAAAATCCTACAATGTGATTTTATGGATTTTTTTTCTCATTTTGTCTGTCATAGTTGAAGTGTGCAGGCCTCTCTCATCGTTTTAAGTGGGAGAACTTGCACAATTGGTGGCTGACTAAATACTTTTTTGCCCCACTGTATAACATTTAGCAAAAAACATGATTATTTGTCTCTCTGAAGTTATAGATTTGAAACAAAAAGTGAAAAAAACACCAATCTTTTTCATAATTAAATTACCTTTTTCACAATGAAAGGTAATTTACCACCATTTCAGAAAATTGCTCTACAACCATTTGGAATGAAACTCTTCAAATCCAAACAACTTCACTATCACAGATATCATTTGGGAAGATATCTGAACTCCCCAGAAGCCCCCTTTGCCAGTCTGCCCATGTCGATGTTCCAGGAGAGAGTCACTGTGTGTTCTCTAAAGTTCTCTAAAGTAGACTAGAGAAAGTGGGCTGGGCTTTAAAAACAATCTCCTGCTTGTGTGTGGAGCTCTGGGTGGATCAGGCCAACTGGGAGGCTACCCCGGTACCCCCGCCTGTCACCGTAGAACACCCGAGAACATTTCAATGCAAGCATGAACACAGCAAAAAAACATTGATACGAGGGGGTGTAGAGGGAGAGATGGGGTAAAAAAAAAAAAAAGAACGATGATTTGGAGAAAATATGTCAGGAAAAATAAAAGTGTTTTCTGGAGTCCAAACGGGGGTAGGTATAGCGGGTGAAAGGGGTAGACGAAGGTTGAGGGTTTCCAATGGCTACTTCGGCATTGGGATAATAATGTCTCCCTTCCACTCCCCTCACTCAGTGTAACTTCTGGGACTTTTTCCCCCCTCTCCTTTCTTATACTCCCACGTCGCACTGGTCTGACTCCAGACCGAATGTATTACAAGTGTTCCTGCTGTAAGATTATACATGGATCTCTAATCTTGTTTCCAGTTATTACTGCCACACCATTCACAGATACTTCTCTCCCCTCAGTCTGGGAGGCTTTTGGCTGGAATCAGCACTTTCCAGTTATTACTGCCACACCATTCACAGATACTTCTCTCCCCTCAGTCTGGGAGGCCTTTGGCTGGAAACAAAACTTTCCAGCAGTTTTATTTCTCCCTTACTTCCAATGCTAACAACCTCATTAGCCTAGATGCTACGTAGCTTGCTGGCTAGCTAATAACATCCTTCTCAGGCTCTCGGGGGGAGCAGAGTGAATAGATAGAATAGGAAATGATTCAGCCCATTGCTGCAGATGTCCAGCCTCTCTATCTCGCTCTCTTTCTCTCTCCCCCGAAAGCCTGAGAAGGATGCTATTAGCTAACCAGCTAGCTACGTAGAGGCTAGGCAAATGAGGTTGTTAGCATTGGAATATTCTGGCATTGCTAGTAGGAGGTGATTAGCCTTTCCCCGATTGACATACCTGCGCGTCAATCAAGTAATAATCATTTAAAAATCCCCACGTCTTTGCTGTGTCTCAACCCACCACATCCGCCGATGTCGGAGTCCCACATCTGCACTGGAAGGTGGCAGAGCTATAGCTGTTTGTCAGACCAGGAGACATCTCAAAAATCGGTCTTCCTAAAATGAAATAGCTAAATGATGTCTGGTATGAGCATCTTAAAACAAACTGTATATGCTAGGGAAAGGAGATGTCACCTGAACAACTGAATGCCTTTAACAATATCATCAGCACCCAGTTGTCGTTGGGAGTTAACTGCCATGTTCAAGGGCAGAACATCATATTTTTTCACATTGCTGACTCGGGGATTCAAACCAGCAACCTTTTGGTTACCTGCCCAACACTCTTATCTTACCTCATTTGCACTCACTGTATATATACTTTTTGTTTTCTTTTGTTCTACTGTATTATTGAATATGTTTTGTTTATTCCATGTGTAACTGTGTTGTTGTATGTGTCGAATTGCTACGCTTTATCTTGGCCAGGTCGCAGTTGCAAATGAGAACTTGTTCTCAACTAGTCTACCTGGTTAAAAAAAAAATGAAATAAATCAAATAAAAAAAAACTCTAGGTCAACTGTGGCCTAGAAACAAAATCCCCAGGACCTTAGACACCAGAGGTGTGCTAAAGAGTATTTTTTTAAATAATGTCTTATTTTTTTGATTTTGCTCAATCTGATTGGGTGGGCCTGGATCCCCAGTGGGTGGGCCTGTGTTCACCCAGGCACACCCATGCCTACGCCCCTGCTTTCTCATTTTCTCTTTTTCACTCTCCCTCAGAGTAACACAAGCTTTTCTGTTGGAGAGAAGGGGAGAAGCAGAAGTGGCAGAAAGAGGAAGCGAGAGAGACTCCTGAAAGAGTGTGAGTGACAGATGGGCTGTAACAGACCTGGGATTGTTTGTGTGCTGATCTGGTTTTGATTAGAGAGAGAGAGAAAGAGAGAGAGAGAGAGAGATGTGTCCCATTTGTGTTTGGGGGGGGGGGGGGGGGCTGAAGGTGCAGAGGAGAGAGGGATAGGGATGTTGGGGCCTCCACTCACCAACCTCCCTCGCGTCCTCACTCCTCCTCCACCTCTTATGTTAGGGCTTGGCAGCTAAGTGATGTGTCGCGATAGGGGACCGAATTCTCTCTACCACCAACAATTAGTCATTGCCCTGGCTATCTGGCTATCTCAACAGACAAGCCAAATGATGGCAAACCTGGCAACCTCCAGTGGATAGGTATACAGGCGGGACCAGCCACCAACGCTAGCTACTCTCTCTATCTCCCATCTATTGATTTATCATAGCCATCGCCCCACGGCCATACAAGCTACCAGACCATACAAAGGGGAGGGACACCCCCCCCCAACCCCAGTGAGCGTGTTAGCCAATGGCCTTTCTCCACACACATGGAGTTAGGAGGCTGTATAGAGAGCTGAGAGCCACAGCATCATCATCAGTCTATGTTACCCAGCTTTAAAGGGATAGTTTAACAATGTCCTCTTGGGTTAAAAGAGGTTACCGAAATAGAACACCTCTCCTTGTTCTCAGGACGTTTAGGGATATAGCTAGTTTATTGGTTTTATTTACAGTTTGTTATAAACTAAATATTTATTTGTTTAATGAGGTAATACATGGAATCATGTAATATATTATGAGAATATGATTCAAGGTTCAACGTCACAGATTAGCAACTATGCTTCCAAACTGTAGCTTTAAGTAAGACTAGTAAAAGGTAATAATGAGACGATAAATGTAAGGTCAATTAAACAGGTAGAGATAAAGTCTCTGTGCTTCTAACTATAGGGTTATACAATTCACATCCATATGTACACAATTAGTAAAAAGGGTTCAAAAAGGGTTCGACGAAGTGTCGATAATGAAGGGGCTGTATCCTCAGACTTTAACCCTACGCTGGTTGGATATCCCCGTTTTGAATTTAAAGAATCGTGATCTATTGTCTTACATAGGCCAGCCCTTCCATGATAAGAAAACACATACATCAGCTAACTAGCTAGCGCAAACCTTTGGAGTTCGGTCATCGTTGGTGCATACATCATCCCACACATTATCAAAACGTTATAACAACCATTTTACACTAAAGCAAGTGACATATTAGTGTAGAGTGACATAATTTGTGTTAAATGTTACAATCTTGTGGCTAGCAAGTAACACGTTAGCTAGCATTGTTCAGCCCATAGAAAGATAGCTAGCTCATAACTTTAGCTTGCTTGTTATTAACTTGAAATCGGATAGCTAATCAAATGTATGTTTTAGTTATTAATGACATAGATAGCTAATTATAGGCTGAACATTTCCTTACTCAACTGAAGCTATTCATGTTCCTTTTTGGATGTCCATAGTAGGGTAATGATGTGAATCACCCATGTCTTCTAGCTAGCTAACTACTACTGTACTACCCATGTTCACTTGCCAGAATGCATAAACATGAAGTACCCTAAACATGAATAGATCATAGTCTGGCACTAAAACATCAGACAACAGCAAGTATTCATGAAATCGACATTTCTCTGGACTTTCGAAGACAAGGTCACGTGTCGCGTTCTTGTCTTCCTCCACAACCACTGCTCTGAGACCCAGGGCCTCAGGGAGTTGGCCCTCTGTCCACCACAGCTTTTAGTTGGGACATGACTTTCATGATTTGAATGGTTTTTTCGTAGCTTCTTGAAGACTAGAACTAGCTAGCTAACTGGTAAATGAAGCTTTCCCCCAAAGCCCATTGACAGGGCCTCCAATACATCATCCCCTCCCACAAAGCCTCAAAATGCTTCAAGTTGCTCCTTTTTGAATTTAATCCCTAAATTGACAGCAGTGTCATCTCTCTATCTTCCTTTCAGAAAGCTCAATCACTGAGTTCTTCTCCCCACAGTTTTGGCTAGCTAGGCTAGCTAGTGTATGCAACGATGTGACAATATATACTGACCCAAATGTGATAAATAGAGTTTTAATCCCTAAACTAATGTTAGAATGAGAATACGTTTGAATACATGAGATTGTATAAATACAACTTAACATGGATACATTTTTATTTGTATTCTTTATGGTGATGATGTTGGTCATAGCCATATGCACCGGAAATGACCTAAAACACATACACACTCCAGTCCCCCTCCCCAAACATGCTCACCTTCCCGATCACCCACCCAACCAAAAAAACAACAGCATTGCCCAACTCAGCAGGAACCAGCCCATATCCGAGTCCATGGCCAATTGCATGTAGAAAAAAAAACACTCCTCTCCTCAGCTGTGAAGAAATAATGGAATTATATTTCCCCGCGACGCATCAAAGTTCTGCTCTCTCAGCCTGATAAGTTGCCTGTATACTGTCCTCCGGGCCATACAGTGTTTTTTCCCATTACTGGCATGTCCTGTTTCATAGATGGATGAACCCTAGGCTGACGTCTCCCTGACTGCCACACACACACTTACAGGCACGCGCATGCGCACGCACGCACACAGACACACACACACCACCCCAACCCACCCCGTACCCCAACCAGCATCTAGTTATGACTGGAATCAATTGCCATGTCTGACCAAGTCTATTACACACCATGAGGAGCAGCTCGGCCATGTAAACCATGAGTTGTCAATATTGCATGATTGCTGTGTGTGTATGTGTGGATTAATGTGTGTGTGTGTTTTCGATTTCTCCCATTCTCTTCGAGTCGAGAGGCTTGTAAGTTCCTTCTTACTGAGGCACAGGGCCTAAAAACAGAGGCATTCAAACACAGTACAAACAGCAGCTCATTGGGTCTTTTTTTTAAAAGTTTTTTATTTTTTAACCCTTTTTCTCCCCAATTTCATGGTGTCCAATTGTTGTGGTAGCTACTATCTTGTCTCATCGCTAGAGACGAAGGTTGAAAGTCATGTGTCCTCCGATACACAACCCAACCTAGCCGCACTGCTTCTTTAGCACAGCGCGCATCCAACCCGGAATCCAGCCGCACCAATGTGTCAGAGGAAACACCGTGCACCTGGCAACCTTGGTTAGCGCGCACTGCGCCCGGCCCGCCACCGGAGTCGCTGGTGCGCGATGAGACAAGGACATCCCCACCGACCAAGCCCTCCCTAACCCGGACGACGCTAGGCCAATTGTGCATCGCCCCATGGACCGCCCGGTCGCGGCCGGTTACGACAGAGCCTGGGCGCGAACCCAGAGTCTCTGATGGCACAGCTGGCGCTTCAGTACAGTGCCCTAAACCACTGCGCCACCCGGGCGCATGAGAGCATTGGGTCTTGGCATGCTGTACGTGTCTATGTTTTGTAAGCAGTATGATCTTATGTCTGTATGTGTGTGTGCATTGAAAACAGTATGATCTGATATGATATACATTGTAAGCAGTATGATCTGATATGATGTGCATTGTAAGCAGTCTGTATGTGTGTGTGCATTGTAAGCAGCATGATCTGCTATGATGTGCATTGTAAGCAGTGTGATCTGATATGATGTGCATTGTAAGCAGTATGATCTGATATGATGTGCATTGTAAGCAGTATGATCTGATATTATATGCATTGTAAGCAGTATGATCTGATATGATGTGCATTGTAAGCAGAATGATCTGATATGATGTGCATTGTAAGCAGTATGATCTGATATGATGTGCATTGTAAGCAGAATGATCTGATATGATGTGCATTGTAAGCAGTATGATCTGATATGATGTGCATTGTAATCAGTATTATCTGATATGATGAGCATTGTAAGCAGTATGATCTTATATGATATGCATTGAAAGCAAAATGATCTGATATGATGTGCATTGTAAGCAGTCTGAATGTGTGTGTGCATTGTAAGCAGTATGATCTGATATGATGTGCATTGTAAGCAGTATGATCTGATATGACTTGCATTTTAAGCAGTATGATCTGATATGATGTGCATTTTCAGCAGTCTGTATGTGTGTGTGCATTGTAAGCAGTATGATCTGATATGATGTGCATTGTAAGCAGTATGATCTGATATGATATGCATTGTAAGCAGTATGATCTGATATGATATGCATTGTAAGCAGTATGATCTGATATGATGTGCATTGAAAGCAGGATGATCTGATATGATATGCATTGTAAGTAGTATGATCTGATATGATGTGCATTGTACGCAGTATGATCTGATATGATGTGCATTGTAAGCAGGGTGATCTGATATGATGTGCATTGTAAGCAGTATGATCTGATATTATATGCATTGTAAGCAGTATGATCTGATATGATGTGCATTGTAAGCAGTCTATATGTGTGTGTGCATTGTAAGCAGTATGATCTGATATGATGTGCATTGTAAGCAGTATGATCTAATATGATGTGCATTGTAAGCAGTATGATCTGATATGATATGCATTGTAAGCAGTCTATATGTGTGTGTGCATTGTAAGCAGTATGATCTGATATGATGTGCATTGTAAGCAGTATGATCTAATATGATGTGCATTGTAAGCCGTATGATCTGATATGATGTGCATTTTAAGCAGTCTGTATGTGTGTGCATTGTAAGCAGTATGATCTGATATGATGTGCATTGAAAACAGTGTGATCTGATATGATATGCATTGTAAGCAATATGATCTGATATGCTTTGTAAGCAGTATGATCTGATATGATGTGCATTGTAAGCAGTATGATCTGATATGATATGTATTGTAAGCAGTATGATCTGATATGATATGCTTTGTAAGCAGTATGATCTGATATGATGTGCATTGTAAGCAGTATGATCTAAAAGTATGTGCATTGTAAGCAGTATGATCTGATAGGATGTGCATTGTAAGCAGTATGATCTGATATTATGTGCATTGTAAGCAGTATGATCTGATATGATGTGCATTGTAAGCAGTATGATCTGATATGACATGCATTGTAAGCATTATGATCTGATATGATCTGCATTGTAAGCAGTCTGATCTCATATGATGTGCATTGTAAGCAGTATGATCTGATATGATGTGCATTGTAAGCAGTATGATCTGATATGATGTGCATTGTAAGCAGAATGATCTGATATGACGTGCATTGTAAGCATTATGATCTGATATGATGTGCATTGTAAGCAGTATGATCTGATATGATGTGCATTGTAAGCAGTCTGTATGTGTGTATGCATTGTAAGCAGTATGATCTGATATGATGTGCATTGTAAGCAGTATGATCTGATAGGAGGTGCATTGTAAGTAGTCTGATCTCATATGATGTGCATTGTAAGCAGTATGATCTGATATGTGTGTGTGCATCGTAAGCAGTACGATCGGATATGATGTGCATTGTAAGCAGTATGATCTGATATGATGTGCATTGTAAGCAGTATGATCTGATATGATGTGCATTGTAAGCAGTCTGTATGTGTGTATGCATTGTAAGCAGTATGATCTGATATGATGTGCATTGAAAGCAGTATGATCTGATATGATGTGCATTAAAAGCAGTATGATATGATGTGGATTGAAAGCAGTATGATCTGATATGATATGTATTGAAAGCAGTATGATATGATATGATGTGCATTTTCAGCAGTCTGTATGTGTGTGTGCATTGTAAGCAGTATGATCTGATATGATGTGCATTGTAAGCAGTATGATCTGATATGATATGCATTGTAAGCAGTATGATCTCATATGATGTGCATTGTAAGCAGTATGATCTGATATGATGTGCATTGTTAGCAGTATGATCTGATAGGATGTGCATTGTAAGCAATCTGATCTCATATGAGGTTTATAGTAAGCAGTATGATCTGATATGATGTGCATTGTAAGCAGTATGATCTGATATGATATGTATTGTAAGCAGTATGATATGATATGATGTGCTTTGTAAGCAGTATGATCTGATATGATGTGCATTGTAAGCAGTATGATCTAAAAGTATGTGCATTGTAAGCAGTATGATCTGATAGGATGTGCATTGTAAGCAGTATGATCTGATATTACGTGCATTGTAAGCAGTATGATCTGATATGATGTGCATTGTAAGCAGTATGATCTGATATGACGTGCATTGTAAGCATTATGATCTGATATGATGTGCATTGTAAGCAGTATGATCTGATATGATGTGCATTGTAAGCAGTCTGTATGTGTGTATGCATTGTAAGCAGTATGATCTGATATGATGTGCATTGAAAGCAGTATGATCTGATATGATGTGCATTAAAAGCAGTATGATATGATGTGGATTGAAAGCAGTATGATCTGATATGATATGTATTGAAAGCAGTATGATCTGATATGATGTGCATTTTCAGCAGTCTGTATGTGTGTGTGCATTGTAAGCAGTATGATCTGATATGATGTGCATTGTAAGCAGTATGATCTGATATGATGTGCATTGTAAGCAGTATGATCTGATATGATGTGCATTGTAAGCAGTCTGTATGTATGTATGCATTGTAAGCAGTATGATCTGATATGATGTGCATTGTAAGCAGTATGATCTGATAGGAGGTGCATTGTAAGAGGTCTGATCTCATATGATGTGCATTGTAAGCAGTATGATCTGATAGGATGTGCATTGTAAGCAGTATGATCTGATATGATGTGCATCGTAAGCAGTACGATCTGATATGATGTGCATTGTAAGCAGTATGATCAGATATGATGTGCATTGTAAGCAGTATGATCTGATATTATGTGCATTGTAAGCAGTCTGTATGTGTGTATGCATTGTAAGCAGTATGATCTGATATGATGTGCATTGAAAGCAGTATGATCTGATATGATGTGCATTAAAAGCAGTATGATATGATGTGGATTGAAAGCAGTATGATCTGATATGATATGTATTGAAAGCAGTATGATATGATATGATGTGCATTTTCAGCAGTCTGTATGTGTGTGTGCATTGTAAGCAGTATGATCTGATATGATGTGCATTGTAAGCAGTATGATCTGATATGATGTGCATTGTAAGCAGTATGATCTGATATGATGTGCATTGTAAGCAGTCTGTATGTATGTATGCATTGTTAGCAGTATGATCTGATAGGATGTGCATTGTAAGCAGTATGATCTGATATGATGTGCATTGTAAGCAATCTGATCTCATATGATATGCATTGTAAGCAGTCTGTATGTGTGTATGCATTGTAAGCAGTATGGTCTGATAGGAGGTGCATTGTAAGTAGTCTGATCTCATATGATGTGCATTGTAAGCAGTATGATCTGATAGGATGTGCATTGTAAGCAGTATGATCTGATATGATGTGCATTGTAAGCAGTACGATCTGATATGATGTGCATTGTAAGCAGTATGATCTGATAGGATGTGCATTGTAAGTAGTCTGATCTCATATGATGTGCATTGTAAGCAGTGTGATCTGATATGACATGCATTGTAAGCATTATGATCTGATATGATCTGCATTGTAAGCAGTCTGATCTCATATGATGTGCATTGTAAGCAGTATGATCTGATATGATGTGCATTGTAAGCAGTATGATCTGATATGGTGTGCATTGTAAGCAGTCTGTATGTGTGTATGCATTGTAAGCAGTATGATCTGATATGATGTGCATTGTAAGCAGTATGATCTGATAGGAGGTGCATTGTAAGTAGTCTGATCTCATATGATGTGCATTGTAAGCAGTATGATCTGATATGATGTGCATCGTAAGCAGTACGATCGGATATGATGTGCATTGTAAGCAGTATGATCTGATATGATGTGCATTGTAAGCAGTATGATCTGATATGATGTGCATTGTAAGCAGTCTGTATGTGTGTATGCATTGTAAGCAGTATGATCTGATATGATGTGCATTGAAAGCAGTATGATCTGATATGATGTGCATTAAAAGCAGTATGATATGATGTGGATTGAAAGCAGTATGATCTGATATGATATGTATTGAAAGCAGTATGATATGATATGATGTGCATTTTCAGCAGTCTGTATGTGTGTGTGCATTGTAAGCAGTATGATCTGATATGATGTGCATTGTAAGCAGTATGATCTGATATGATGTGCATTGTAAGCAGTATGATCTGATATGATGTGCATTGTAAGCAGTCTGTATGTGTGTATGCATTGTAAGCAGTATGATCTGATATGATGTGCATTGTAAGCAGTATGATGTGATATGATGTGCATTGTAAGCAGTATGATCTGATATGATGTGCATTGTAAGCAGTATGATCTGATAGGATGTGCATTGTAAGCAGTATGTTCTGATATGATGTGCATTGTAAGCAATCTGATCTCATATGATATGCATTGTAAGCAGTCTGTATGTGTGTATGCATTGTAAGCAGTATGGTCTGATAGGAGGTGCATTGTAAGTAGTCTGATCTCATATGATGTGCATTGTAAGCAGTATGATCTGATAGGATGTGCATTGTAAGCAGTATGATCTGATATGATGTGCATTGTAAGCAGTACGATCTGATATGATGTGCATTGTAAGCAGTATGATCTGATAGGATGTGCATTGTAAGTAGTCTGATCTCATATGATGTGCATTGTAAGCAGTATGATCTGATAGGATGTGCATTGTAAGCAGTATGATCTGATAGGATGTGCATTGTAAGCAGTACGATCTGATATGATGTGCATTGTAAGCAGTATGATCTGATAGGATGTGCATTGTAAGCAGTATGATCTGATATGATGTGCATTGTAAGCAGTATGATCTGCTATGATGTGCATTGTAAGCAGTCTGTATGTGTGTATGGATTGTAAGCAGTATGATCTGTGTCTGTATGTGTGTGTCTGAGTGTGCATTGTAAGCAGTGTGATATGATATGATGTGTATTGTAAGCAGTATGATCTGATAGGATGTGCATTGTAAGCAGTACGATCTCATATGATGTGCATCGTAAGCAGTACGATCTGATATGATGTGCATTGTAAGCAGTATGATCAGATATGATGTGTATTGTAAGCAGTATGATCTGATAGGATGTGCATTGTAAGCAGTATGATCTGATATGATGTGCATCGTAAGCAGTACGATCTGATATGATGTGCATTGTAAGCAGTATGATCAGATATGATGTGCATTGTAAGCAGTATGATCTGATATTATGTGCATTGTAAGCAGTCTGTATGTGTGTATGCATTGTAAGCAGTATGATCTGATATGATGTGCATTGAAAGCAGTATGATCTGATATGATGTGCATTAAAAGCAGTATGATATGATGTGGATTGAAAGCAGTATGATCTGATATGATATGTATTGAAAGCAGTATGATATGATATGATGTGCATTTTCAGCAGTCTGTATGTGTGTGTGCATTGTAAGCAGTATGATCTGATATGATGTGCATTGTAAGCAGTATGATCTGATATGATGTGCATTGTAAGCAGTATGATCTGATATGATGTGCATTGTAAGCAGTCTGTATGTATGTATGCATTGTTAGCAGTATGATCTGATAGGATGTGCATTGTAAGCAGTATGATCTGATATGATGTGCATTGTAAGCAATCTGATCTCATATGATATGCATTGTAAGCAGTCTGTATGTGTGTATGCATTGTAAGCAGTATGGTCTGATAGGAGGTGCATTGTAAGTAGTCTGATCTCATATGATGTGCATTGTAAGCAGTATGATCTGATAGGATGTGCATTGTAAGCAGTATGATCTGATATGATGTGCATTGTAAGCAGTACGATCTGATATGATGTGCATTGTAAGCAGTATGATCTGATAGGATGTGCATTGTAAGTAGTCTGATCTCATATGATGTGCATTGTAAGCAGTGTGATCTGATATGACATGCATTGTAAGCATTATGATCTGATATGATCTGCATTGTAAGCAGTCTGATCTCATATGATGTGCATTGTAAGCAGTATGATCTGATATGATGTGCATTGTAAGCAGTATGATCTGATATGGTGTGCATTGTAAGCAGTCTGTATGTGTGTATGCATTGTAAGCAGTATGATCTGATATGATGTGCATTGTAAGCAGTATGATCTGATAGGAGGTGCATTGTAAGTAGTCTGATCTCATATGATGTGCATTGTAAGCAGTATGATCTGATATGATGTGCATCGTAAGCAGTACGATCGGATATGATGTGCATTGTAAGCAGTATGATCTGATATGATGTGCATTGTAAGCAGTATGATCTGATATGATGTGCATTGTAAGCAGTCTGTATGTGTGTATGCATTGTAAGCAGTATGATCTGATATGATGTGCATTGAAAGCAGTATGATCTGATATGATGTGCATTAAAAGCAGTATGATATGATGTGGATTGAAAGCAGTATGATCTGATATGATATGTATTGAAAGCAGTATGATATGATATGATGTGCATTTTCAGCAGTCTGTATGTGTGTGTGCATTGTAAGCAGTATGATCTGATATGATGTGCATTGTAAGCAGTATGATCTGATATGATGTGCATTGTAAGCAGTATGATCTGATATGATGTGCATTGTAAGCAGTCTGTATGTGTGTATGCATTGTAAGCAGTATGATCTGATATGATGTGCATTGTAAGCAGTATGATGTGATATGATGTGCATTGTAAGCAGTATGATCTGATATGATGTGCATTGTAAGCAGTATGATCTGATAGGATGTGCATTGTAAGCAGTATGTTCTGATATGATGTGCATTGTAAGCAATCTGATCTCATATGATATGCATTGTAAGCAGTCTGTATGTGTGTATGCATTGTAAGCAGTATGGTCTGATAGGAGGTGCATTGTAAGTAGTCTGATCTCATATGATGTGCATTGTAAGCAGTATGATCTGATAGGATGTGCATTGTAAGCAGTATGATCTGATATGATGTGCATTGTAAGCAGTACGATCTGATATGATGTGCATTGTAAGCAGTATGATCTGATAGGATGTGCATTGTAAGTAGTCTGATCTCATATGATGTGCATTGTAAGCAGTATGATCTGATAGGATGTGCATTGTAAGCAGTATGATCTGATAGGATGTGCATTGTAAGCAGTACGATCTGATATGATGTGCATTGTAAGCAGTATGATCTGATAGGATGTGCATTGTAAGCAGTATGATCTGATATGATGTGCATTGTAAGCAGTATGATCTGCTATGATGTGCATTGTAAGCAGTCTGTATGTGTGTATGGATTGTAAGCAGTATGATCTGTGTCTGTATGTGTGTGTCTGAGTGTGCATTGTAAGCAGTGTGATATGATATGATGTGTATTGTAAGCAGTATGATCTGATAGGATGTGCATTGTAAGCAGTACGATCTCATATGATGTGCATTGTAAGCAGTATGATCTCATATGATGTACATTGTAAGCAGTATGATCTGATATGATGTGCATTGTAAGCAGTATGATCTGATATGATATGTATTGTAAGCAGTCTGATCTCATATGATGTGCATTGTAAGCAGTATGATCTGATATGATGTATATTGTAAGCAGTATGATCTGATATGATGTACATTGTAAGCAGTATGATCTGATGTGATATGTATTGCAAGCAGTATTATATGACATGATGTGCATTGTAAGCAGTATGATCTGATAGGATGTGCATTGTAAGCAGTATGATCTGATAGGATGTGCATTGTAAGCAGTATGATCTGATATGATATGTATTGTAAGCAGTATGATCTGATGTGATGTGCATTGTAAGCAGTATGATATGATATGATGTGCATTGTAAGTAGTCTGTATATATGTGTGCATTGTAAGCAGCATGATCTAATATGATGTGCATTGTAAGCAGTATGATCTGATAGGATGTGCATTGTAAGCATTCTGATCTCATATGATGTGCATTGTAAGCAGTATGATCTGATATGATGTGCATTGTAAGCGGTACGATCTCATATGATGTGCATTGTAAGCAGTATGATCTGATATGATGTGCATTGTAAGCAGTACGATCTGATATGATGTGCATTGTAAGCAGTATGATCTGATATGATGTGCATTGTAAGCAGTATGATCTCATATGATGTGCATTGTAAGCAGTATGATCTGATATGATGTGCATTGTAAGCAGTATGATCTGATATGATGTTCATTGTAAGCAGTATGATCTGATATGATGTGCATTGTAAGCAGTATGATCTGGTAGGATGTGCATTGTAAGCAGTATGATCTGATATGATGTGCATTGTAAGCAGTATGATCTGATATGATGTTCATTGTAAGCAGTATGATCTGATATGATGTGCATTGTAAGCAGTATGATCTGGTAGGATGTGCATTGTAAGCAGTATGATCTGATATGATGTGCATTGTAAGCAGTATGATCTGATAGGATGTGCATTGTAAGCAGTATGATCTGATATGATGTGCATTGTAAGCAGTCTGATCTCATATGATGTGCATAGTAAGCAGTATGATCTGATATGATGTGCATTGTAAGCAGTATGATCTGATATGATATACATTGTAAGCAGTATGTATGTGTGTATTCATTGTAAGCAGTATGGTCTGATATGATGTGCATTGTAAGCAGTATGATCTGATAGGATGTGCATTGTAAGCAGTATGATCTGATATGATGTGCATTGTAAGCAGTACGATCTGATATGATTGGCATTGTAAGCAGTATGATCTGATAGGATGTGCATTGTAAGCAGTATGATCTGATATGATGTGCATTGTAAGCAGTCTGTATGTGTGTATGCATTGTAAGCAGTATGATCTGATAGGATGTGCATTGTAAGCAGTATGATCTGTGTCTGTATGTGTGTGTCTGTGTGTGCATTGTAAGCAGTATGATATGATATGATGTGTATTGTAAGCAGTATGATCTGATAGGATGTGCATTGTAAGCAGTACGATCTCATATGATGTGCATTGTAAGCAGTATGATCTGAAATGATGTGCATTGTAAGCAGTATGATCTGATATGATGTGCATTGTAAGCAGTATGATCTGATATGATATGTATTGTAAGCAGTCTGATCTCATATGATGTGCATTGTAAGCAGTATAATGTGATATGATGTGCATTGCAAGCATTATGATCTGATATGATGTGCTTTGTAAGTAGTATGATCTGATGTGATAAGTATTGCAAGCAGTATGATCTGACATGATGTGCATTGTAAGCAGTATGATCTGATATGATGTGCATTGTAAGCAGTATGATCTGATAGGATGTGCATTGTAAGCAGTATGATCTGATATGATGTGCATTGTAAGCAGTATGATCTGATATGATGTGCATTGTAAGCAGTCTGTATGTGTGTATGCATTGTAAGCAGTATGATCTGTGTCTGTATGTGTGTGTCTGTGTGTGCATTGTAAGCAGTATGATATGATATGATGTGTATTGTAAGCAGTATGATCTGATAGGATGTGCATTGTAAGCAGTACGATCTCATATGATGTGCATTGTAAGCAGTATGATCTGATATGATGTGCATTGTAAGCAGTATGATCTGATATGATATGTAATGTAAGCAGTCTGATCTCATATGATGTGCATTGTAAGCAGTATGATCTGATATGATGTGCATTGGAAGCAGTATGATCTGATATGATGTGCATTGTAAGCAGTATCATCTGATATGATATGTATTGTAAGCAGTCTGATCTCATATGATGTGCATTGTAAGCAGTATGATCTCATATGATGTGCATTGTAAGCAGTATGATCTGATATGATGTGCATTGTAAGCAGTATGATCTGATAGGATGTGCATTGTAAGCAGTATGATCTGATATGATGTGCATTGTAAGCAGTCTGATCTCATATGATGTGCATAGTAAGCAGTATGATCTGATAGGATGTGCATTGTAAGCAGTATGACCTGATAGGATGTGCATTGTAAGCAGTCTGATCTCAAATGATGTGCATTGTAAGCAGTATGATCTGATATGATGTGCATTGTAAGCAGTACGATCTGATATGATGTGCATTGTAAGCAGTATGATCTGATATGATGTGCATTGTCAGCAGTCTGTATGTGTGTATGCATTGTAAGCAGTATGATCTGATATGATGTGCATTGTAAGCAGTATGATCTGATAGGATGTGCATTGTAAGCAGTCTGATCTCATATGATGTGCATTGTAAGCAGTATGATCTGATATGATGTGCATTGTAAGCATTACGATCTGATATGATATGCATTGTAAGCAGTATGATCTGATATGATGTGCATTGTAAGCAGTACGATCTGATATGATGTGCATTGTAAGCAGTATGATCTGATAGGATGTGCATTGTAAGCAGTATGATCTGATATGATGTGCATTGTAAGCAGTATGATCTGATATGATGTGCATTGTAAGCAGTATGATCTGATATGATGTTCATTGTAAGCAGTATGATCTGATATGATGTGCATTGTAAGCAGTATGATCTGGTAGGATGTGCATTGTAAGCAGTATGATCTGATATGATGTGCATTGTAAGCAGTATGATCTGATATTCTTTGTGCACACGCTCATCTCCATTTGTACAGTCCATATCTGGACTGTGTATCTACTTGTGTGCCCCTTGGCCACTCGGGTCAGTTTGACAGTGTGTGTGGTGGGGAGTCAACACAGCTGGTGGTGTGTGTGTGTGTGTCTGTCTGAGAGGGCCCCTGCGGTGCTGCAGGGGCCTGTCTACCCCTCATAACTTCACAAAGACAGCTAATAAGACCCCGATGACGGACGCTTATGGATTTCTGCGCCACTAATATCCGTAACTATCACTGTTTGAAAGATAGCCCGTGGATTTAGGGGCGAGCAGAAGGCCCCTTGTCTTCCTGGGAACACAAGAGCAGTATTATGTGATATAAAAAAAGCTAAGCCCAGTGAAACGTATCTAGCTCGAGTGCTGTGCGGAGACATACGAAACCATCATGTTTAGAATGTCGACTGTGCTAAGGCCAAAAACAATAGCCCATGTTATCAGTGTACGGAAATGTATACTGTGTTAAAAGCACAGTTGCACATGAAATCGGCGGTCTTGTACGAGAATGTATGATATGAGTAAAAATACTGCAAGTACAAACCAAACAACAATTTTTTGGAAGAATCAAACTTTATTGACTTGATGCTATTGGTTTGTGAATAGGCCAGTCTCAAGCCTCCGGTTCTCCTCCTGAGGAATGTGTCATCCTGAGTCCGTAGGCCCCAAAAACCCCTTAATTATATGGTAAAAACAAACGGAAACGGACTCCGGGAAACTGATCCTAGACCAGCTGTGTCAAGCGCTGGACTCTACAGATGGAGAACAACTGATAACACCCCTGAAGTGGAGGCAGCGCTCTGAACACATGCACTACCCACAACATGGCAGCCTCCACCCCCCACACTCTCCTTAAACAATGAAGTGGAGGCAGCGCTCTGAACACATGCACTACCCACAACATGGCAGCCTCCACCCCCACACTCCTTAAACAATGAAGTGGAGGCAGTGCTCTGAACACATGCACTACCCACAACATAGCAGCCTCCACCCCCACACTCTCCTTAAACAATGAAGTGGAGGCAGCGCTCTGAACACATGCACTACCCACAACATGGCAGCCTCCACCCCCCACACTCTCCTTAAACAATGAAGTGGAGGCAGCGCTCTGAACACATGCACTACCCACAACATGGCAGCCTCCACCCCCCACACTCTCCTTAAACAATGAAGTGCTGCTAGTCGTTATCCTACCCTTAATATTCGGTCCAAAATTGTGTCTATTCTGATTGACACCCTGTCAAATTTGGCAGGTGCATTGGACATTGAGGCATAATTTGTCAATGTTTTCAATTCAAGAACAGGATTTCAAACTCGTTGACATGGGTGAGTGAACATTTCCCACCCTGTCAGAACAGAAACTCACTGCAGACTCCAACAAACTCCATCAGTGCCTTCAACATGTGAAAGTCTACTACTTTTGTATACAACGCTACACTAGTATAGTACACCTGTATACTAGACTGGGGTGAAGAGACAGTATGGTTATATAGGAGTACGTGGCCACATGCAGAGTCGCTGTGGGAGATGAGGGGTGTTGTGTGTGGGTTGCCACTGCTCGCTTCTCTCCCTGCTCTTCCACTTATATTCATTCATTTGTCATCACCGGTAAATCCCTCTCTCTCTCTATCCTTTGCTCTCCCTCCCTCTATCCTGTCCTCTCCGGAGGTCTAGAACCTCGTGCTTGTGTGTGCATGTGTATGGATATGTGTGTGTGCGTGTGTGTGTGTGTGTGTGTGTGTGTGTGTGTGTGTGTGTGTGTGTGTGTGTGTGTGTGTGTGTGTGTGTGTGTGTGTGTGTGTGTGTGTGTGTGTGTGTGTGTGTCACATGAGCCAACTTTCTGTCAGTGAGGAATGTAATTAGGGAGAATTAAGTGGTGCGCCCGACAGCCGGCTACGGGGGAGGTCAGGGGAGGAGCTGGCAGGGTCGAGTCGGGTCATTACCAAGCATTCTCTCCCTCAGCCACTGGGTGAAGAGGTGTGTTCACCTACCTTGCACTCTGAGTGTCCAACTGAGCTCCTCTTTCCTCCCTTCCCAAAGTCATTCTGTTCTATGCTACTCTCTCTATATGATGTGCAATGTAAGCAGTCTGTATGTGTGTATGCATTGTAAGCAGTATGATCTGATAGGATGTGCTATATGCTATATATATATATATATATATATATATATATATATATATATATATATATATATATATATATATATATGTATACTCTATAGCATTCTGCTGGGTCCTGTCTCTCTCTGTATATATTCTATAGCATTCTGCTGGGTCCTCTCTCTCTCTATATACATATTCTATAGCATTCTGCTGGGTCCTCTCTCTCTATATATTCTATAGCATTCTGCTGGGTTCTCTCTCTCTATATATTCTATAGCATTCTGCTGGGTCCTCTCTCTATATATATATTCTATAGCATTCTGCTGGGTCCTCTCTCTACATATATTCTATAGCATTCTGCTGGGTCCTGTCTCTCTCTCTATATTCTATAGCATTCTGCAGGGTCCTGTCTATCTCTATTTATTCTATAGCATTCTGCTGGGTCCTGTCTCTCTCTATATATATTCTATAGCATTCTGCTGGGTCCTGTCTCTCTCTCTATATTCTATATTATTCTGCTGGGTCCTCTCTCTATATATATTATATAGCATTCTGCTGGGTCCTCTCTCTCTATATTCTATAGCATTCTGCTGGGTCCTCTCTCTATATATATTATATAGCATTCTGCTGGGTCCTGTCTCTCTAGATATATTCTACAGCATTCTGCTGGGTCCTCTCTCTATATATATTCTACACCATTCTGCTGGGTCCTCTCTCTATATATATTCTATAGCATTCTGCTGGGTCCTGTCTCTCTCTCTATATTCTATAGCATTCTGCTGGGTCCTGTCTATCTCTATATATTCTATAGCATTCTGCTGGGTCCTGTCTCTCTCTCTATAAATTCTATAGCATTCTGCTGAGTCCTGTCTCTCTCTCTATATTCTATATTATTCTGCTGGGTCCTCTCTCTATATATATTCTATAGCATTCTGCTGGGTCCTCTCTCTCTCTATATTCTATAGCATTCTGCTGGGTCCTGTCTCTCTCTCTCTTTATATTCTATAGCATTCTGCTGGGTCCTGTCTCTCTCTCTTTATATTCTATATTATTCTGCTGGGTCCTCTCTCTCTCTATATTCTATAGCATTATGCTGGGTCCTGTCTCTCTCTCTCTCTATATTCTATAGCATTCTGCTGGGTCCTGTCTATCTCTATATATTCTATAGCATTCTGCTGGGTCCTGTCTCTCTCTCTATAAATTCTATAGCATTCTGCTGGGTCCTGTCTCTCTCTCTATATTCTATATTATTCTGCTGGGTCCTCTCTCTATATATATTCTATAGCATTCTGCTGGGTCCTCTCTCTATATATATTCTATAGCATTCTGCTGGGTCCTCTTTCTATATATATTCTATAGCATTCTGCTGGGTCCTGTCTCTCTCTCTATATTCTATAGCATTCTGCTGGGTCCTGTCTATCTCTATATATTCTATAGCATTCTGCTGGGTCCTGTCTCTCTCTCTATATTCTATAGCATTCTGCTGGGTCCTGTCTATCTCTATATATTCTATAGCATTCTGCTGGGTCCTGTCTCTCTCTCTATAAATCCTATAGCATTCTGCTGGGTCCTGTCTCTCTCTATATATTCTATATTATTCTGCTGGGTCCTCTCTCTATATATATTCTATAGCATTCTGCTGGGTCCTCTCTCTCTCTATAGTCTATATCATTCTGCTGGGTCCTCTCTCTATATATATTCTATAGCATTCTGCTGGGTCCTGTCTCTCTAGATATATTCTATAGCATTCTGCTGGGTCCTGTTACTCTCTCTCTTTATATTCTATAGCATTCTGCTGGGTCCTGTCTCTCTCTCTTTATATTCTATATTATTCTGCTGGCTCCTCTCTCTCTATATATTCTATAGAATTCTGCTGGCTCCTGTGTCTCTCTCTTTATATTCTATAGCATTCTGATGGGTCCTCTCTCTATATATATTCTATAGCATTCTGCTGGGTCCTGTCTCTCTCTCTATATTCTATAGCATTCTGCTGGGTCCTGTCTATCTCTATATAATCTATAGCATTCTGCTGGGTCCTGTCTCTCTCTCTATATATTCTATAGCATTTTGCTGGGTCCTGTCTCTCTCTCTATATTCTATATTATTCTGCTGGGTCCTCTATCTATATATATTATATAGAATTCTGCTGGCTCCTGTCTCTCTATCTTTATATTATATAGCATTCTGCTGGGTCCTGTCTCTCTCTCTTTATATTCTATAGCATTCTGATGGGTCCTCTCTCTATATATATTCTATAGCATTCTGCTGGGTCCTCTCTCTATATATATTCTATAGCATTCTGATGGGTCCTCTCTCTATATATATTCTATAGCATTCTGCTGGGTCCTGTCTATCTCTATATATTCTATAGCATTCTGCTGGGTCCTGTCTCTCTCTCTATAAATTCTATAGCATTCTGCTGAGTCCTGTCTCTCTCTCTATATTCTATATTATTCTGCTGGGTCCTCTCTCTATATATATTCTATAGCATTCTGCTGGGTCCTCTCTCTCTCTATATTCTATAGCATTCTGCTGGGTCCTGTCTCTCTCTCTCTTTATATTCTATAGCATTCTGCTGGGTCCTGTCTCTCTCTCTTTATATTCTATATTATTCTGCTGGGTCCTCTCTCTCTCTATATTCTATAGCATTATGCTGGGTCCTGTCTCTCTCTCTCTCTATATTCTATAGCATTCTGCTGGGTCCTGTCTATCTCTATATATTCTATAGCATTCTGCTGGGTCCTGTCTCTCTCTCTATAAATTCTATAGCATTCTGCTGGGTCCTGTCTGTCTCTCTATATTCTATATTATTCTGCTGGGTCCTCTCTCTATATATATTCTATAGCATTCTGCTGGGTCCTCTCTCTATATATATTCTATAGCATTCTGCTGGGTCCTCTTTCTATATATATTCTATAGCATTCTGCTGGGTCCTGTCTCTCTCTCTATATTCTATAGCATTCTGCTGGGTCCTGTTACTCTCTCTCTTTATATTCTATAGCATTCTGCTGGGTCCTGTCTATCTCTATATAATCTATAGCATTCTGTTGGGTCCTGTCTCTCTCTCTATATATTCTATAGCATTTTGCTGGGTCCTGTCTCTCTCTCTATATTCTATATTATTCTGCTGGGTCCTCTATCTATATATATTATATAGAATTCTGCTGGCTCCTGTCTCTCTATCTTTATATTATATAGCATTCTGCTGGGTCCTGTCTATCTCTATATATTCTATAGCATTCTGCTGAGTCCTGTCTCTCTCTCTATATTCTATATTATTCTGCTGGGTCCTCTCTCTATATATATTCTATAGCATTCTGCTGGGTCCTCTCTCTCTCTATATTCTATAGCATTCTGCTGGGTCCTGTCTCTCTCTCTCTTTATATTCTATAGCATTCTGCTGGGTCCTGTCTCTCTCTCTTTATATTCTATATTATTCTGCTGGGTCCTCTCTCTATATATATTCTATAGCATTCTGCTGGGTCCTGTCTCTCTCTCTATATTCTATAGCATTCTGCTGGGTCCTGTCTATCTCTATATATTCTATAGCATTCTGCTGGGTCCTGTCTCTCTCTCTATAAATTCTATAGCATTCTGCTGGGTCCTGTCTCTCTCTATATATTCTATATTATTCTGCTGGGTCCGCTCTCTATATATATTCTATAGCATTCTGCTGGGTCCTCTCTCTCTCTATAGTCTATAGCATTCTGCTGGGTCCTCTCTCTATATATATTCTATAGCATTCTGCTGGGTCCTGTCTCTCTAGATATATTCTATAGCATTCTGCTGGGTCCTGTTACTCTCTCTCTTTATATTCTATAGCATTCTGCTGGGTCCTGTCTCTCTCTCTTTATATTCTATATTATTCTGCTGGCTCCTCTCTCTATATATATTCTATAGAATTCTGCTGGCTCCTGTGTCTCTCTCTTTATATTCTATAGCATTCTGATGGGTCCTCTCTCTATATATATTCTATAGCATTCTGCTGGGTCCTGTCTCTCTCTCTATATTCTATAGCATTCTGCTGGGTCCTGTCTATCTCTATATAATCTATAGCATTCTGTTGGGTCCTGTCTCTCTCTCTATATATTCTATAGCATTTTGCTGGGTCCTGTCTCTCTCTCTATATTCTATATTATTCTGCTGGGTCCTCTATCTATATATATTATATAGAATTCTGCTGGCTCCTGTCTCTCTATCTTTATATTATATAGCATTCTGCTGGGTCCTGTCTCTCTCTCTTTATATTCTATAGCATTCTGATGGGTCCTCTCTCTATATATATTCTATAGCATTCTGCTGGGTCCTCTCTCTATATATATTCTATAGCATTCTGATGGGTCCTCTCTCTATATATATTCTATAGCATTCTGCTGGGTCCTCTCTCTATATATATTCTATAGCATTCTGCTGTCTACTGTCTCTCTCTCTATATATTCTATAGCATTCTGCTGGGTCCTGTCTCTCTCTCTTTATATTCTATATCATTCTGCTGGCTCCTCTCTCTATATATATTCTATAGAATTCTGCTGGCTCCTGTCTCTCTCTCTTTATATTCTATAGCATTCTGATGGGTCCTCTCTCTATATATATTCTATAGCATTCTGCTGGGTCCTGTCTCTCTCTCTATATTCTATAGCATTCTGCTGGGTCCTGTCTATCTCTATATAATCTATAGCATTCTGCTGGGTCCTGTCTCTCTCTCTATATATTCTATAGCATTTTGCTGGGTCCTGTCTCTCTCTCTATATTCTATATTATTCTGCTGGGTCCTCTATCTATATATATTATATAGAATTCTGCTGGCTCCTGTCTCTCTATCTTTATATTATATAGCATTCTGCTGGGTCCTGTCTCTCTCTCTTTATATTCTATAGCATTCTGATGGGTCCTCTCTCTATATATATTCTATAGCATTCTGCTGGGTCCTCTCTCTATATATATTCTATAGCATTCTGATGGGTCCTCTCTCTATATATATTCTATAGCATTCTGCTGGGTCCTCTCTCTATATATATTCTATAGCATTCTGCTGTCTACTGTCTCTCTCTCTATATATTCTATAGCATTCTGCTGGGTCCTGTCTCTCTAGATATATTCTATAGCATTCTGCTGGGTCCTCTCTCTATATATATTCTATAGCATTTTGCTGGGTCCTGTCTCTCTCTCTATATTCTATAGCATTCTGCTGGGTCCTGTCTATCTCTCTATATTCTATAGCATTCTGCTGGGTCCTGTCTCTCTCTCTATATTCTATAGCATTCTGCTGGGTCCTCTCTCTCTATATATTCTATAGCATTCTGCTGGGTCCTGTCTCTCTCTCTATATTCTATAGCATTCTGCTGGGTCCCGTCTATCTCTATATATTCTATAGCATTCTGCTGGGTCCTGTCTCTCTCTCTATAAATTCTATAGCATTCTGCTGGGTCCTGTCTATCTCTCTATATTCTATATTATTCTGCTGGGTCCTCTCTCTCTATATATTATATAGCATTCTGCTGGGTCCTCTCTCTCTATATATTCTATAGCATTCTGCTGGGTCCTGTCTCTCTCTCTATATTCTATAGCATTCTGCTGGGTCCCGTCTATCTCTATATATTCTATAGCATTCTGCTGGGTCCTGTCTCTCTCTCTATAAATTCTATAGCATTCTGCTGGGTCCTGTCTATCTCTCTATATTCTATATTATTCTGCTGGGTCCTCTCTCTCTATATATTATATAGCATTCTGCTGGGTCCTCTCTCTCTCTATATTCTATAGAATTCTGCTGGGTCCTGTCTCTCTCTCTATATTCTATAGCATTCTGCTGGGTCCTGTCTCTCTCTAGATATATTCTATAGCATTCTGCTGGGTCCTCTCTCTATATATATTCTATAGCATTCTGCTGGGTCCTGTCTCTCTCTCTTTATATTCTATAGCATTCTGATGGGTCCTCTCTCTATATATATTCTATAGCATTCTGCTGGGTCCTCTCTCTATATATATTCTATAGCATTCTGCTGTCTCCTGTCGCTCTCTATATATATTCTATAGCATTCTGCTGTGTCCTGTCTCTCTCTCTATATTCTATAGCATTCTGCTGGGTTCTCTCTCTCTATATATTCTATAGCATTCTGCTGGGTCCTCTCTCTATATGTATATTCTATAGCATTCTGCTGGGGCCTCTCTCTATATATATTCTATAGCATTCTGCTGGGTCCTGTCTCTCTCTATATATTCTATATTATTCTGCTGGGTCCTCTCTCTATATATATTATATAGCATTCTGCTGGGTCCTCTCTCTCTCTATATTCTATATTATTCTGCTGGGTCCTCTCTCTATATATATTCTATAGCATTCTGCTGGGTCCTCTCTCTCTCTATATTCTATAGCATTCTGCTGGGTCCTGTCTCTCTCTCTTTATATTCTATAGCATTCTGATGGGTCCTCTCTCTATATATATTCTATAGCATTCTGCTGGGTCCTCTCTCTATATATATTCTATAGCATTCTGCTGTCTCCTGTCGCTCTCTATATATATTCTATAGCATTCTGCAGGGTCCTGTCTCTCTCTCTATAAATTCTATAGCATTCTGCTGGGTCCTGTCTCTCTCTCTATATTCTATATTATTCTGCTGGGTCCTCTCTCTATATATATTCTATAGCATTCTGCTGGGTCCTCTCTCTCTATATATTATATAGCATTCTGCTGGGTCCTCTCTCTATATATATATTCTATAGCATTCTGCTGGGTCCTCTCTCTATATATATTCTATAGCATTCTGCTGGGTCCTGTCTCTCTCTCTATATTCTATAGCATTCTGCTGGGTCCTGTCTATCTCTATATATTCTATAGCATTCTGCTGGGTCCTGTCTCTCTCTCTATAAATTCTATAGCATTCTGCTGGGTCCTGTCTCTCTCTCTATATTCTATATTATTCTGCTGGGTCCTCTCTCTATATTCTATATTATTCTGCTGGGTCCTCTCTCTCTATATATTCTAAAGCATTCTGCTGTCTCCTGTCTCTCTCTGTATATATTCTATAGCATTCTGCAGGGTCCTGTCTCTCTCTCTATAAATTCTATAGCATTCTGCTGGGTCCTGTCTCTCTCTCTATATTCTATATTATTCTGCTGGGTCCTCTCTCTATATATATTCTATAGCATTCTGCTGGGTCCTCTCTCTATATATATTCTATAGCATTCTGATGGGTCCTCTCTCTATATATATTCTATAGCATTCTGCTGGGTCCTCTCTCTATATATATTCTATAGCATTCTGCTGTCTACTGTCTCTCTCTATATATATTCTATAGCATTCTGCTGGGTCCTGTCTCTCTAGATATATTCTATAGCATTCTGCTGGGTCCTCTCTCTATATATATTCTATAGCATTTTGCTGGGTCCTGTCTCTCTCTCTATATTCTATAGCATTCTGCTGGGTCCTGTTTATCTCTCTATATTCTATAGCATTCTGCTGGGTCTTGTCTCTCTCTCTATATTCTATAGCATTCTGCTGGGTCCTCTCTCTCTCTATATTCTATAGCATTCTGCTGGGTCCTGTCTCTCTCTCTCTATAAATTCTATAGCATTCTGCTGGGTCCTGTCTCTCTCTCTATATTCTATATTATTCTGCTGGGTCCTCTCTCTATATATATTCTATAGCATTCTGCTGGGTCCTCTCTCTCTATATATTCTATAGCATTCTGCTGGGTCCTCTCTCTCTATATATTCTATAGCATTCTGCTGGGTCCTGTCTCTCTCTCTATATTCTATAGCATTCTGCTGGGTCCCGTCTATCTCTATATATTCTATAGCATTCTGCTGGGTCCTGTCTCTCTCTCTATAAATTCTATAGCATTCTGCTGGGTCCTGTCTCTCTCTCTATATTCTATATTATTCTGCTGGGTCCTCTCTCTATATATATTATATAGCATTCTGCTGGGTCCTCTCTCTCTCTATATTCTATAGCATTCTGCTGGGTCCTGTCTCTCTAGATATATTCTATAGCATTCTGCTGGGTCCTGTCTCTCTCTCTTTATATTCTATAGCATTCAGCTGGGTCCTGTCTCTCTCTCTTTATACTCTATATTATTCTGCTGGCTCCTCTCTCTATATATATTCTATAGAATTCTGCTGGCTCCTGTCTCTCTATCTTTATATTATATAGCATTCTGCTGGGTCCTGTCTCTCTTTCTTTATATTCTATAGCATTCTGATGGGTCCTCTCTCTATATATATTCTATAGCATTCTGCTGGGTCCTCTCTCTATATATATTCTATAGCATTCTGCTGTCTCCTGTCTCTCTCTATATATATTCTATAGCATTCTGCTGTGTCCTGTCTCTCTCTCTATATTCTATAGCATTCTGCTGGGTCCTCTCTCTATATATATTCTATAGCATTCTGCTGTCTACTGTCTCTCTCTCTATATATTCTATAGCATTCTGCTGGGTCCTGTCTCTCTAGATATATTCTATAGCATTCTGCTGGGTCCTCTCTCTATATATATTCTATAGCATTTTGCTGGGTCCTGTCTCTCTCTCTATATTCTATAGCATTCTGCTGGGTCCTGTCTATCTCTCTATATTCTATAGCATTCTGCTGGGTCCTGTCTCTCTCTCTATATTCTATAGCATTCTGCTGGGTCCTGTCTCTCTCTATATTCTATAGCATTCTGCTGGGTCCTGTCTCTCTCTCTATAAATTCTATAGCATTCTGCTGGGTCCTGTCTCTCTCTATATATTCTATATTATTCTGCTGGGTCCTCTCTCTATATATATTCTATAGCATTCTGCTGGGTCCTCTCTCTCTATATATTCTATAGCATTCTGCTGGGTCCTCTCTCTCTATATATTCTATAGCATTCTGCTGGGTCCTGTCTCTCTCTCTATATTCTATAGCATTCTGCTGGGTCCCGTCTATCTCTATATATTCTATAGCATTCTGCTGGGTCCTGTCTCTCTCTCTATAAATTCTATAGCATTCTGCTGGGTCCTGTCTATCTCTCTATATTCTATATTATTCTGCTGGGTCCTCTCTCTCTATATATTATATAGCATTCTGCTGGGTCCTCTCTCTCTCTATATTCTATAGAATTCTGCTGGGTCCTGTCTCTCTCTCTATATTCTATAGCATTCTGCTGGGTCCTGTCTCTCTCTAGATATATTCTATAGCATTCTGCTGGGTCCTCTCTCTATATATATTCTATAGCATTCTGCTGGGTCCTGTCTCTCTCTCTTTATATTCTATAGCATTCTGATGGGTCCTCTCTCTATATATATTCTATAGCATTCTGCTGGGTCCTCTCTCTATATATATTCTATAGCATTCTGCTGTCTCCTGTCGCTCTCTATATATATTCTATAGCATTCTGCTGTGTCCTGTCTCTCTCTCTATATTCTATAGCATTCTGCTGGGTTCTCTCTCTCTATATATTCTATAGCATTCTGCTGGGTCCTCTCTCTATATGTATATTCTATAGCATTCTGCTGGGGCCTCTCTCTATATATATTCTATAGCATTCTGCTGGGTCCTGTCTCTCTCTCTATATTCTATATTATTCTGCTGGGTCCTCTCTCTATATATATTATATAGCATTCTGCTGGGTCCTCTCTCTCTCTATATTCTATATTATTCTGCTGGGTCCTCTCTCTATATATATTCTATAGCATTCTGCTGGGTCCTCTCTCTCTCTATATTCTATAGCATTCTGCTGGGTCCTGTCTCTCTCTCTTTATATTCTATAGCATTCTGATGGGTCCTCTCTCTATATATATTCTATAGCATTCTGCTGGGTCCTCTCTCTATATATATTCTATAGCATTCTGCTGTCTCCTGTCGCTCTCTATATATATTCTATAGCATTCTGCAGGGTCCTGTCTCTCTCTCTATAAATTCTATAGCATTCTGCTGGGTCCTGTCTCTCTCTCTATATTCTATATTATTCTGCTGGGTCCTCTCTCTATATATATTCTATAGCATTCTGCTGGGTCCTCTCTCTCTATATATTATATAGCATTCTGCTGGGTCCTCTCTCTATATATATATTCTATAGCATTCTGCTGGGTCCTCTCTCTATATATATTCTATAGCATTCTGCTGGGTCCTGTCTCTCTCTCTATATTCTATAGCATTCTGCTGGGTCCTGTCTATCTCTATATATTCTATAGCATTCTGCTGGGTCCTGTCTCTCTCTCTATAAATTCTATAGCATTCTGCTGGGTCCTGTCTCTCTCTCTATATTCTATATTATTCTGCTGGGTCCTCTCTCTATATTCTATATTATTCTGCTGGGTCCTCTCTCTCTGTATATTCTATAGCATTCTGCTGTCTCCTGTCTCTCTCTGTATATATTCTATAGCATTCTGCAGGGTCCTGTCTCTCTCTCTATAAATTCTATAGCATTCTGCTGGGTCCTGTCTCTCTCTCTATATTCTATATTATTCTGCTGGGTCCTCTCTCTATATATATTCTATAGCATTCTGCTGGGTCCTCTCTCTATATATATTCTATAGCATTCTGATGGGTCCTCTCTCTATATATATTCTATAGCATTCTGCTGGGTCCTCTCTCTATATATATTCTATAGCATTCTGCTGTCTACTGTCTCTCTCTATATATATTCTATAGCATTCTGCTGGGTCCTGTCTCTCTAGATATATTCTATAGCATTCTGCTGGGTCCTCTCTCTATATATATTCTATAGCATTTTGCTGGGTCCTGTCTCTCTCTCTATATTCTATAGCATTCTGCTGGGTCCTGTTTATCTCTCTATATTCTATAGCATTCTGCTGGGTCTTGTCTCTCTCTCTATATTCTATAGCATTCTGCTGGGTCCTCTCTCTCTCTATATTCTATAGAATTCTGCTGGGTCCTGTCTCTCTCTCTCTATAAATTCTATAGCATTCTGCTGGGTCCTGTCTCTCTCTCTATATTCTATATTATTCTGCTGGGTCCTCTCTCTATATATATTCTATAGCATTCTGCTGGGTCCTCTCTCTCTATATATTCTATAGCATTCTGCTGGGTCCTCTCTCTCTATATATTCTATAGCATTCTGCTGGGTCCTGTCTCTCTCTCTATATTCTATAGCATTCTGCTGGGTCCCGTCTATCTCTATATATTCTATAGCATTCTGCTGGGTCCTGTCTCTCTCTCTATAAATTATATAGCATTCTGCTGGGTCCTGTCTCTCTCTCTATATTCTATATTATTCTGCTGGGTCCTCTCTCTATATATATTATATAGCATTCTGCTGGGTCCTCTCTCTCTCTATATTCTATAGAATTCTGCTGGGTCCTGTCTCTCTCTCTATATTCTATAGCATTCTGCTGGGTCCTGTCTCTCTAGATATATTCTATAGCATTCTGCTGGGTCCTGTCTCTCTCTCTTTATATTCTATAGCATTCAGCTGGGTCCTGTCTCTCTCTCTTTATACTCTATATTATTCTGCTGGCTCCTCTCTCTATATATATTCTATAGAATTCTGCTGGCTCCTGTCTCTCTATCTTTATATTATATAGCATTCTGCTGGGTCCTGTCTCTCTTTCTTTATATTCTATAGCATTCTGATGGGTCCTCTCTCTATATATATTCTATAGCATTCTGCTGTCTCCTGTCTCTCTCTATATATATTCTATAGCATTCTGCTGTGTCCTGTCTCTCTCTCTATATTCTATAGCATTCTGCTGGGTTCTCTCTCTCTATATATTCTATAGCATTCTGCTGGGTCCTCTCTCTATATGTATATTCTATAGCATTCTGCTGGGGCCTCTCTCTATATATATTCTATAGCATTCTGCTGGGTCCTGTCTCTCTCTCTATATTCTAAAGCATTCTGCTGGGTCCTGTCTATCTCTATATATTCTATAGCATTCTGCTGGGTCCTGTCTCTCTCTCTATAAATTCTATAGCATTCTGCTGGGTCCTGTCTCTCTCTCTATATTCTATATTATTCTGCTGGGTCCTCTCTCTATATATATTATATAGCATTCTGCTGGGTCCTCTCTCTCTTTATATTCTATATTATTCTGCTGGGTCCTCTCTCTATATATATTCTATAGCATTCTGCTGGGTCCTCTCTCTCTCTATATTCTATAGCATTCTGCTGTCTCCTGTCTCTCTCTATATATATTCTATAGCATTCTGCAGGGTCCTGTCTCTCTCTCTATAAATTCTATAGCATTCTGCTGGGTCCTGTCTCTCTCTCTATATTCTATATTATTCTGCTGGGTCCTCTCTCTATATATATTCTATAGCATTCTGCTGGGTCCTCTCTCTCTATATATTCTATAGCATTCTGCTGGGTCCTCTCTCTATATATATATTCTATAGCATTCTGCTGGGTCCTCTCTCTATATATATTCTATAGCATTCTGCTGGGTCCTGTCTCTCTCTCTATATTCTATAGCATTCTGCTGGGTCCTGTCTATCTCTATATATTCTATAGCATTCTGCTGGGTCCTGTCTCTCTCTCTATAAATTCTATAGCATTCTGCTGGGTCCTGTCTCTCTCTCTATATTCTATATTATTCTGCTGGGTCCTCTCTCTATATATATTATATAGCATTCTGCTGGGTCCTCTCTCTCTCTATATTCTATATTATTCTGCTGGGTCCTCTCTCTATATATATTCTATAGCATTCTGCTGGGTCCTCTCTCTCTATATATTCTATAGCATTCTGCTGTCTCCTGTCTCTCTCTATATATATTCTATAGCATTCTGCTGGGTCCTGTCTCTCTCTCTATAAATTCTATAGCATTCTGCTGGGTCCTGTCTCTCTCTCTATATTCTATATTATTCTGCTGGGTCCTCTCTCTATATATATTCTATAGCATTCTGCTGGGTCCTCTCTCTCTATATATTCTATAGCATTCTGCTGGATCCTCTCTCTATATATATATTCTATAGCATTCTGCTGGGTCCTCTCTCTATATATATTCTATAGCATTCTGCTGGGTCCTGTCTCTCTCTCTATATTCTATAGCATTCTGCTGGGTCCTGTCTATCTCTATATATTCTATAGCATTCTGCTGGGTCCTGTCTCTCTCTCTATAAATTCTATAGCATTCTGCTGGGTCCTGTCTCTCTCTCTATATTCTATATTATTCTGCTGGGTCCTCTCTCTATATATATTATATAGCATTCTGCTGGGTCCTCTCTCTCTCTCTATATTCTATATTATTCTGCTGGGTCCTCTCTCTATATATATTCTATAGCATTCTGCTGGGTCCTCTCCCTCTCTATATTCTATAGCATTCTGCTGGGTCCTCTCTCTCTATATATTCTATAGCATTCTGCTGGGTCCTGTCTCTCTCTCTATATTCTATAGCATTCTGCTGGGTCCTGTCTCTCTCTCTCTATAAATTCTATAGCATTCTGCTGGGTCCTGTCTCTCTCTCTATATTCTATATTATTCTGCTGGGTCCTCTCTCTATATATATTCTATAGCATTCTGCTGGGTCCTCTCTCTCTATATATTCTATAGCATTCTGCTGGGTCCTCTCTCTCTATATATTCTATAGCATTCTGCTGGGTCCTGTCTCTCTCTCTATATTCTATAGCATTCTGCTGGGTCCCGTCTATCTCTATATATTCTATAGCATTCTGCTGGGTCCTGTCTCTCTCTCTATAAATTCTATAGCATTCTGCTGGGTCCTGTCTCTCTCTCTATAAATTCTATAGCATTCTGCTGGGTCCTGTCTCTCTCTCTATATTCTATATTATTCTGCTGGGTCCTCTCTCTCTATATATTATATAGCATTCTGCTGGGTCCTGTCTCTCTCTCTATATTCTATAGCATTCTGCTGGGTCCTTTCTCTCTAGATATATTCTATAGCATTCTGCTGGGTCCTGTCTCTCTCTCTTTATATTCTATAGCATTCTGCTGGGTCCTGTCTCTCTCTTTATACTCTATATTATTCTGCTGGCTCCTCTCTCTATATATATTCTATAGAATTCTGCTGGCTCCTGTCTCTCTATCTTTATATTATATAGCATTCTGCTGGGTCCTGTCTCTCTCTCTTTATATTCTATAGCATTCTGATGGGTCCTCTCTCTATATATATTCTATAGCATTCTGCTGGGTCCTCTCTCTATATATATTCTATAGCATTCTGCTGTCTCCTGTCTCTCTCTATATATATTCTATAGCATTCTGCTGTGTCCTGTCTCTCTCTCTATATTCTATAGCATTCTGCTGGGTTCTCTCTCTCTATATATTCTATAGCATTCTGCTGGGTCCTCTCTCTATATGTATATTCTATAGCATTCTGCTGGGGCCTCTCTCTATATATATTCTATAGCATTCTGCTGGGTCCTGTCTCTCTCTCTATATTCTATAGCATTCTGCTGGGTCCTGTCTATCTCTATATATTCTATAGCATTCTGCTGGGTCCTGTCTCTCTCTCTATAAATTCTATAGCATTCTGCTGGGTCCTGTCTCTCTCTCTATATTCTATATTATTCTGCTGGGTCCTCTCTATATATATATTATATAGCATTCTGCTGGGTCCTCTCTCTCTCTATATTCTATATTATTCTGCTGGGTCCTCTCTCTATATATATTCTATAGCATTCTGCTGGGTCCTCTCTCTCTCTATATTCTATAGCATTCTGCTGTCTCCTGTCTCTCTCTATATATATTCTATAGCATTCTGCAGGGTCCTGTCTCTCTCTCTATAAATTCTATAGCATTCTGCTGGGTCCTGTCTCTCTCTCTATATTCTATATTATTCTGCTGGGTCCTCTCTCTATATATATTCTATAGCATTCTGCTGGGTCCTCTCTCTCTATATATTCTATAGCATTCTGCTGGGTCCTCTCTCTATATATATATTCTATAGCATTCTGCTGGGTCCTCTCTCTATATATATTCTATAGCATTCTGCTGGGTCCTGTCTCTCTCTATATATTCTATAGCATTCTGCTGGGTCCTGTCTATCTCTATATATTCTATAGCATTCTGCTGGGTCCTGTCTCTCTCTCTATAAATTCTATAGCATTCTGCTGGGTCCTGTCTCTCTCTCTATATTCTATATTATTCTGCTGGGTCCTCTCTCTATATATATTATATAGCATTCTGCTGGGTCCTCTCTCTCTCTATATTCTATATTATTCTGCTGGGTCCTCTCTCTATATCTATTCTATAGCATTCTGCTGGGTCCTCTCTCTCTCTATATTCTATAGCATTCTGCTGTCTCCTGTCTCTCTCTATATATATTCTATAGCATTCTGCTGGGTCCTGTCTCTCTCTCTATAAATTCTATAGCATTCTGCTGGGTCCTGTCTCTCTCTCTATATTCTATATTATTCTGCTGGGTCCTCTCTCTATATATATTCTATAGCATTCTGCTGGGTCCTCTCTCTATATATATTCTATAGCATTCTGCTGGATCCTCTCTCTATATATATATTCTATAGCATTCTGCTGGGTCCTCTCTCTATATATATTCTATAGCATTCTGCTGGGTCCTGTCTCTCTCTCTATATTCTATAGCATTCTGCTGGGTCCTGTCTATCTCTATATATTCTATAGCATTCTGCTGGGTCCTGTCTCTCTCTCTATAAATTCTATAGCATTCTGCTGGGTCCTGTCTCTCTCTCTATATTCTATATTATTCTGCTGGGTCCTCTCTCTATATATATTATATAGCATTCTGCTGGGTCCTCTCTCTCTCTTTATATTCTATATTATTCTGCTGGGTCCTCTCTCTATATATATTCTATAGCATTCTGCTGGGTCCTCTCCCTCTCTATATTCTATAGCATTCTGCTGGGTCCTCTCTCTCTATATATTCTATAGCATTCTGCTGGGTCCTCTCTCTATATATATATTCTATAGCATTCTGCTGGGTCCTCTCTCTATATATATTCTATAGCATTCTGCTGGGTCCTGTCTCTCTCTATATATTCTATAGCATTCTGCTGGGTCCTGTCTATCTCTCTATATATTCTATAGCATTCTGCTGGGTCCTGTCTCTCTCTCTATATTCTATATTATTCTGCTGGGTCCTCTCTCTATATATATATTATATAGCATTCTCCTGGGTCCTGTCTCTCTAGATATATTCTATAGCATTCTGCTGGGTCCTGTCTCTCTCTCTTTATATTCTATAGCATTCTGCTGGGTCCTGTCTCTCTCTCTTTATATTCTATATTATTCTGCTGGCTCCTCTCTCTATATATATTCTATAGAATTCTGCTGGCTCCTGTCTCTCTATCTTTATATTATATAGCATTCTGCTGGGTCCTGTCTCTCTCTCTTTATATTCTATAGCATTCTGATGGGTCCTCTCTCTATATATATTCTATAGCATTCTGCTGGGTCCTCTCTTTATATATATTCTATAGCATTCTGCTGTCTCCTGTCTCTCTCTATATATATTCTATAGCATTCTGCTGGGTCCTGTCTCTCTCTCTATATTCTATAGCATTCTGCTGGGTCCTGTCTCTCTCTATATTTTGTAGCATTCTGCTGGGTCCTCTCTCTCTATATTCTATAGCATTCTGCTGGGTCCTCTCTCTATATATATATTCTATAGCATTCTGCTGGGTCCTACCTAGCCTCAGTGCAGTGGGCAGCTGGGAGGAGGTGCTCTTGTTCTCCATGGACTTTACAGTGTCCCAGAACTTTTTGGAGTTAGAGCTACAGGATGCAAATATCTGCTTGAAAAAGCTGGCCTTTGCTTTCCTGACTGACTGTGTGTATTGGTTCCTGACTTCCCTGAACAGTTGCATATCGCAGAGACTATTCGATGCTATTGCAGTCCGCCACAGGATGTTTTTGTGCTGGTCGAGGGCAGTCAGCTCTGGAGTGAACCAAGGGCTATATCTGTTCTTAGTTCTGCATTTTTTGAACGCGTTTTTTGAATGCTTATCTAAGATGGTGAGGAAGTTACTTTTAAAGAATGACCAGGCATCCTCAACTGACGGGATGAGGTCAATATCCTTCCAACATACCCGGTCATGCCAGGTCGATTAGAAAGGCCTGTTCGCAGAAGCGTTTTAGGGAGCGTTTGACAGTGATGAGGGGTGGTCGTTTGACCACGGGCCCATAGCGGATACAGGCAATGAGGCAGTGATCGCTGAGATCCTGATTGAAGACAGAGGAGGTGTATTTGGAGGGCAAGTTCGTCAGGCTGATGTCTATTAGGGTGCCTGTGTTTACGGATTTAGGGTTGTACCTGTTGTGTTCCTTGATGATTTGTGTGAGATTGAGGGCATCTAGCTTAGATTGTAAGACTGACTGGAGCTGAGGGGGGTCAGTAGCAAGCGGCAACAGTGAGAGACTTATTTCTGGAGAGATTCATTTTTAAAATTAGAAGTTTGAACTGTTTGGGTATGGACCTGGAAAGTATGACATTACTTTGCAGGCTATCTCTGCCGTAGATTGCAACTCCTCCCCCTTTGGCAGTTCTATCTTGACGGAAAATGTTATAGTTGGGTATGGAAATCTCCAAATTTTTGGTGGCCTTCCTAAGCCAGGATTTAGACACGGCAAGGACATCAGGGTTGGCAGAGTGTGCTAAAGTAGTGAGTAAAACAAACTTAGGGAGGAGGCTTCTGATGTTGACATGCATGAAACCAAGGCTTTTTCCATCACAGAAGTCAACAAATGAGGGTGCCTGGGGACATGCAGGGCCTGGGTTTACCTCCACATCACCCGAGGAACAGAGGAGGAGTAGGATGAGGGTGTGGCTAAAGGCTATCAAAACTGGTCGCCTAGAGCGTTGGGGACAAAGAATAAAAGGAGCAGATTTCTGGGCATGGTAGATTATATTCAGGGCATAATGCGCAGACAGGGGTATGGTGGGGTGCGGGTACAGCGGAGGTAAGCCCAGGCACTGGGTGATGATAAGAGAGGTTGTATCTCTGGACATGCTGGTTATAATGGGTGAGGTCACCGCATGTGTGGGATATGGGACAAAGGAGGTATCAGAGGTATGAGGAGTGGAACTAAGAGCTCCATTTTAAACTAAAACAATGATAACTAACCTGAACAACAGTATTCAAGGCATATTGATATTTGAGAGAGACATACAGCGAGGCATAAAGTAGTAGCAAGTGTTGATTGGGAGAGCTAGCTAAAACAACAGGTGAGCCAACAACAGCTAATCAGCTAACACAACAACAGCAGGTAAAATGGCGATGACTAGGCAGAGAGGGTCGGATTAACTGAGTTCGCGGCTGGGGCCGACAGATAAAAAATAAACAAACAGAATGGAGTACCGTGATTAATGGACAGTCCAGCGTGCATCAGCTATGTAGCCAAGTGATCATAGTGTCCAGAAGATGGAACAGGGAAGCCGCCACTACGCTATCACGCGGGCGATACAGCGTTTAAAGTTAGTAGCCCGGGGCTAGTAGGAGCATCTGCTCCGACGGAGGCCAGTTGAAGGTACAGCGGATGGAGTATTCGTCGGCAGACCAGTCGTGGTGGTGCGGCGGGGCGCCGTGTCGATAGAGAGATGTGCCTGGCTCACGGCTAACTGGTGCTAGCTTCGTGGCAGTGGCGTTAGCCACTATAGCAAATCGGTAGCAGCGGTGATCCGGTGCCAAGGTCCAGAGTTTACAGCAAGGATCCGGTGGAGAATTGGGCTCTAGCCGTGTATGAGTGGGGTTCGGGTGAGCAGCTGCGTAGGCCGGGAGGTGGGCCTCAGGGATAGCTTCGGTACTGGGTGCAAGCTAGCTGTGAGGATCAGAAGTAGTGGTCCAGGGATTACGGCAGGAATCCGGCGTTGTTGTGGAGAGACAGTCCGATACTGGTAGACTGGTGAGCATTATCCAGGCTAAAAACAAGGCTGGTATCTGTGCAGAAGGTAAAAGCCGCTAGCAGTGGCTAAGAATGACTAAATAGCTTGTAGCTAATTAGCTGGTTAGCTTCTGGAGGTTCTTGAATGTGTTCTAAAATTAAAAATAATAGCGATTCCGTATCACATTGGGTGAGGCAGGTTACCGGAAGGTATAATCGAATAAAAAATCGAAAAGAGATTGAAAATAAAATTGAAATATATATACAAAAAATACGAAAAATACAAAAGTACACGAGAGGACGAACAAAACACGTCTTCCCTGCTACGCCATCTTGGATTAGATCTTTCTCCCTCTCTGTCACATATGCCAGGGTTGCCCATAGATTGAAGATGTAATCCGAAGATGTGTTTTATACAACAGCCTTCTGTGTTCTCTTTCCTGAAACGGGTCACATTTGGCCCAAAATGCCTCAGTCTGTTCTCGGATTCTCAGACCAGACCAAATTCTTGCCAATAAGCAAAGGAGGATAGGTCACAGTTTGGCTGCCTTTTTTTATTTATTAAGCAATGTCACTTAACTCACACAACCGTGCTGAAGTCATGGAGCCCAGTTGTGGCAGAACTAGTAGCAGTGGTAGTGGTAGCCTAGCACTAGTGCGAGGGCATTGATAGGCCTCATTTCATCCCATTGATTTAATCATTAATATCCTTCAAAGCTAACAATCGCTCCATATTATGGCCTGACAGCTGGGGAGCATTACACCAATGTGGAGTGGAGGGGTTTAAGACACAGACCAGAGCCATGGTTTTGGTTAAAGGAGGCCTTTTGGGAGATCAGTATATACGCGGCAGAAAGTAAATCACATTTCTTTCATGAAAAGTAATTGGGTGACGTGTCATTGATTCAGTGCAGATAGATGGGCAGAGACAGGTTTCCAACCAATACATTTAAAAAATGGACATATCTTTTTTTACATTAAATTAACGGCAGGCACATGTGTGGTTATTACTTTTGTGGCAAATTAGTAATTTCAGTTATTTTTATTTCACCCACCTTGATAGTCTTCTTTCTCTCGTGCCAGACTTGGCCAGTTTTTTGAAACAAAGAGCTTGTGTTATCAGGGAAGACCTCCCTCCATGTGCTGGCTGGAGCCATTCATTGTGCCGGACAGTCTAGCTGTGTCCCTTAAATCTGCAGTTAGATACTGTAGATCTACGCTCATGTCTGCTGTTCTTAACACACATACCCAGGGCTGGCCTGCTCTCCCGGTTTCATTATCAAATCAAATAAAACTTTATTTGCCACATGAGCAGAATACAACAAGTGTAGACTTTACCGTGAAATGCTTACTGACAAGCCCTTAACCAACAGTGCAGTTGAAGAGGAAGAAAATGTTTACCATGTAGGCTAAAATAAAAAAGTAACACAATAAGAATAACAATAACAAGGTTATATACAGGGGGTACCGGTACAGAGTCAGTGTGGAGGCTATATACAGGTGGTACCGGTACAGAGTCAATGTGGAGGCTATATACAGGGGGTACCGTTAAAGAGTCAGTGTGGAGGCTATATACAGGTGGTACCGGTACAGAGTCAGTGTGGAGGCTATATACAGGGGGTACCGGTACAGAGTCAATGTGGAGGCTATATACAGGGGGTACTGGTACAGAGTCAATGTGGAGGCTATATACAGGGGGTACAGAGTCCATGTGGAGGCTATATACAGGGGGTACTGGTACACAATCAATGTGGAGGTTATATACAGGGGGTACCGATACCGAGTCCATGTGGAGGCTATATACAGGGGGCACCGGTACAGAGTCAGTGTGGAGGTTATATACAGGGGGTACTGGTACAGAGTCAATGTGAAGGCTATATACAGGGGATACTGGTACCGAGTCAGTGTGGAGGTTATATACAGGGGGTACCGGTACAGAGTCAATGTGGAGGCTATATACAGGGGGCACCGGTACAGAGTCAGTGTGGAGGTTATATACAGGGGGTACTGGTACAGAGTCAATGTGAAGGCTATATACAGGGGGTACTGGTACCGAGTCAGTGTGGAGGTTATATACAGGGGGTACCGGTACAGAGTCAATGTGGAGGCTATATACAGGGGGTACCGGTACAGAGTCAATGTGGAGGCTATATACAGGGGGTACCGGTACAGAGTCCATGTGGAGGTTATATACAGGGGGCACCGGTACCGAGTCAGTGTGCTGGGGTACAGGCTAGTTGAGGTAATCTGTACATGTAGGTGGGGACGAAGGGAATATGCATAGATAACAAACAAATTATGGGGTGGCTGTGGGGATGGTGTAGCTGTAGCAACAACGGACAGGGATCTTGGGCCCAGACTTGGGCGGCGTTGGTGATAGGGATGAGTGTCAAGGACACACCAATGTGTGAATTGACGCGCTCTCAGACATAAATGGGTGCCCTGTCTCCTCAACGAAGATGTATCCACATCCCAGGAGGTGGTGAAGTTTAGGGGGCTGGCGAGGGGGGATGACCCTGCACTTTGAATACACTTGGTTGGGCCATATCTGCATTATCGATAAGGCTTACCTTTTTTAAAGATCGGATGGGAGTGTTCTGTTTTGACTTTATTTAGTCACGAGTGCTGAGAACTGTGTGCGTGTGTATGCATGTGAGTGTGTGTACGTGTGTGCGCACTTATGTGTGTGTGTACGTGTGTGTGTGTGTGTGTGTGTGTGTGTGAGAGTCTGCATGCTTACATGTGTGTGTTAATGGGTGTGTGTGCAACCCCCCCCCCCCCCCCTCCACACACACACACACACACACACACACACACACACACACACACACACTACATCCAAATAAATTAATGGAATGTCCATTCGCATTTATAGCTATATGCACTCGTATACCAAAAGACTTCGCTGAATTCACAAGCACAGTGGTTGTATGACGACATACACACACACACACCATACCAACCACTCTATTGGGGAGACATTTGTGTTGTATTACAATGACCTTTGGGAAATGGAAACATCGATGGACTGAATTTGCATTTTCACACCATTTTTCTAATCCTGCTCCCTCACACATAATACACACTCTAAAGACACAAACACATTACTGAAAGGTGAGGGCAGTTGCCCCATGAGGGCTGGGAATAACCGAAGATACCTCTTTTGGCATAGAATGCCTATGATGTGCCAACACCATGCTAGGCTAAAGGAAGCCAGGCTAGGGGGCTCTGCAGCTCGTCCGCGTGTGTCAATGGTGGGGGGACACTTTGATGAATGGCCAGTTTATGGTGATGTCGGGCCTTGGGTGACTGTGGGGAAATAGCCGGGGTTGGTCCCCGGGCCAGCTGATTGCAAACCTGTGGCCTGGCCCATGATCAATCAAACTGATTGGCTATGGCAAATATTGCTACTGATAGCAGAAGGAGGGGAGGGAGAAGAGAGGGTAGATTGATGGGGGTCAGTGTGTGTGTGTGTGTGTGTGTGTGTGTGTGTGTGTGTGTGTGTGTGTGTGTGTGTGAGTGAGTGAGTGAGTGAGTGAGTGAGTGAGTGAGTGAGTGAGTGAGTGAGTGAGTGAGTGAGTGAGTGAGTGAGTGAGTGAGTGTGTGTGTGTGTGTGTGTGTGTGTGTGTGTGTGTGCGTGCGTGCGTGCGTGCGTGCGTGCGTGCGTGTGTGTGTGAGGGTCCGGGGTCAAATAAATGGAACATGAAAGAATGAAAATGGCGTTCATGCCAAGGCCAGCCTGCTCATTAGGCAGGATTATGCGGTCGTCTATGGCGGCAGATTGACGTGGGCGGAATTTACAGAGCTAAACTGACCAAGACGCTGCTCCAAAAACAACACATAAAACCTCACAGAATTCTGCCTGAAAACAATGACAATTTCTCTCAACCAGTGGCATAAGGTGTGAGTTTCCTCTACACAAAATTGTCAAAGTCTAGGACAAAAAGGCTCAACAGTTTTTACCCCCAAGCCATGATGCTTCTGAACAGGTAATCAAATGACTACCTGGACTAATTGTATTGTGTGCCCCCCAACCCCTCTTTTTACACTGCTGCTACTCTCTGCTTATCATATATGTATAGTCACTTTAACAATACATTCATGTACATGCTACCTCAATTGGCCCGACCAACCAGTGCTCCCGCACATTGGCTAGCCGGGCTATCTGCACTGTGTTCCACCACCCGCCACCCACCAACCCCTCTTTTACGCTACTGCTACTCTCTGTTCATCATATAGGCATAGTCACTTTAACCATATCTACATGTACATACTACCTCTTTTATGTAGCTTACAGACTGGAGATAAAATGGATGCCAGTGTAAAGAGACGGACACATCTTACATCATGTGGCTTTCTCTGATCAAAGAGCCTAACCTAAGATGCTGTTTACATCATGCAGGTTTCTCTGATCAAATAGCCAAAATGGCACCCAATCAAATAAGAAAATGCACTGTCATGTTAACAAACATCCAAACAGGACAGGTCAAAGTGAAATAGACAATATGGAATGGACAATCACAACTGTTGTCTAGGAGTTTCGTTCCATTGTCATGATCAGTGGTTTCAAGTAGAGCTGGGGCGTGAGGCTAGCGCTGGGGCAGAGCTGGGGCGCGAGGTTAGCGCTGGGGCAGAGCTGGGGCGCGAGGCTAGCGCTGGGGCAGAGCTGGGGTGCGAGGCTAGCGCTGGGGCAGAGCTGGGGCGCGAGGCTCGTGCTGTGGCAGAGCTGGGGCGCGATGCTAGCGCTGGGGCAGAGCTGGGGCGTGAGGCTATCGCTGGGGCAGAGTTGGGGCGCGAGGCTAGTGCTGGGGCAGAGCTGGGGCACGAGGCTAGCGCTGGGGCAGAGCTGGGGCGCGATGCTCGCTGCACACAGGGGCATCCCTCCTGCTCCAGAATTACAGGCAGGGACAGAAACGCTGGCGGAGAAAAACGGGACTCTCTCATTAGCTGCAATGTAGTTGCTGGCCTCGTGGGCAGGTGCTACTGTAATTAACCATTGTTTGACTATCAAAAGTCGGCAGCTGATTAAATTGGCCTAAATGCAGTCTAGCACTTTCCTTCCCCCTTTCCCCCCATAATTTCAAAGGCTTGTGACCCGCTGGGGGCCCTTTCAGCCTTGAGACGCTGCATCCGCCTCCGGACCCGTTAAGAGCCTGTTGCCAGCAGTAATCAAAACTCAAAATCTTAGGAGGAAAGAATTATTATGATAAAAAGACTGAAAAAAACGTTGGGGCTTTTTTCAGTGGCAGGCTCAAGCAGAGAACTTCCATTAGAAACGGCTAGCTCTCAGAGTCGGTGGCTGGCAAGGAGGCGAACGGTGAGAAATGTGGCATCGTAAGGCAAGTGAATGGCATCTCTTTAGTGATTAGAGCCACCATAAAGGACACCCCGACAACTTTGGCGCTAAATCAATTTTATTGCAAATTAATTTACGTGCCGTGTCTGACGTACTTGACACGAGTCGCCTGCTATGAAGTGGTGTTTGTCAAGCAGGTATTGCCCATTATGGTGGGGACCTTAAATCTGACTGACAATGGAGTGTGTGTGGGAGGGGTTAGTGTGTGTGGTAGGTGGGTTGGTTAGGGCTTGGCTGAGAGGCAATCGCGCTAGCAAGATAAGACCATACAGAGTAATCCTGAGCTCGGTGGAAATCATTTTTACGCCAAAAATAATCATATTACTTCACCCCCGCTGATTCCGCTGTGAAAATTCCTAGTATTCCTAATTCCTAATTCCTAATATTTTCCCATCACCTTTTAATACATACTATTCTTTTACTAAGCAATGGCGTATATTAGAATAGATTTCATCCCTATTGGAATAGGGCCTATAATGGGATAATCTCATGTAAATTCACACAGAGCAACACCGGGACTCTACGGCAGTATTTAGCAGTATTTAGCTGAATAAGGAGAAATCTCATGTAAATTCACACAGAGCAACACTACAATAGTATTTAGCAGTATTTAGCTGAATAAGGGGATAATCCCATGTAAACTCACACAGACCAACACCGGGACCCTACGGCAGTATTTAACAGTATTTCGCTGAATAAGGGGATAATCTCATGTAAATTTCCACAGAGCAAAACCGGGACTCTATGGCAATATTTAGCTGAATAAGGCGATAATCTCATGTAAATTCACACAGAGCAACACCGGGACTCTATGGCAGTATTTAACAGTCTTTAGCTGAATAAAGCGATAATCTCATGTAAATTCACACAGAGCAACACCGGGACACTATGGCAATATTTAGCTGAATAAGGCGATAATCTCATGTAAATTCACACAGAGCAACACCGGGACTCTACGGCAGTATTTAGCTGAATAAGGGGATAATCTCATGTAAATTCACACAGAGAAACACCGGGACTCTATGGCAGGATTTAGCCGTATTTTGCCGAATAAGGGGAAAATCTTATGTAAATTCAAACAGAGCAACACCGGGACTCTACGGAGGTATTTAGCAGTATTTATCTGAATAACGTTATAATCTCATGTCAATTTACACAGAGCAACACCGGGACTAAACGGCAGTATTTAGCTGCATAAGGGGATAATCTAATGTAAATTCACACAGATCAACACCGGGACTCTACGGCAGTATTTAGCTGAATAAGGAGAAATTTCATGTAAATTCACACAGAGCAACACCGGGACTCTACGGCAGTATTTAGCTGAATAAGGGGATAATCTCATGTAAATTCACACAGAGAAACACCGGGACTCTATGGCAGGATTTAGCCGTATTTTGCCGAATAAGGGGAAAATCTTATGTAAATTCAAACAGAGCAACACCGGGACTCTACGGAGGTATTTAGCAGTATTTATCTGAATAACGTTATAATCTCATGTCAATTTACACAGAGCAACACCGGGACTAAACGGCAGTATTTAGCTGCATAAGGGGATAGTCTAATGTAAATTCACACAGATCAACACCGGGACTCTACGGCAGTATTTAGCTGAATAAGGAGAAATTTCATGTAAATTCACACAGCGAAACACCCGGACTCTATGCCAGGATTTAGCCGTATTTTGCCGAATAAGGGGAAAATCTTATGTAAATTCAAACAGAGCAACACCGGGACTCTACGGAGGTATTTAGCAGTATTTATCTGAATAACGTTATAATCTCATGTCAATTTACACAGAGCAACACCGGGACTAAACGGCAGTATTTAGCTGCATAAGGGGATAATCTAATGTAAATTCACACAGATCAACACTGGGACTCTACGGCAGTATTTAGCTGAAAAAGGAGAAATTTCATGTAAATTCACACAGAGCAACACCGGGACTCTACAATAGTATTTAGCAGTATTTCGCTGAATAAGGGGATAATCTCATGTAAACTCACACAGACCAACACCGGGACCCTACGGCAGTATTTAACAATATTTAGCTGAATAAGGCGATAATCTCATGTAAATTCACACAGAGCAACACCGGGACTCTGTGGCAGGATTTAGCCGTATTTTGCCGAATAAGGGGAAAATCTTATGTAAATTCAAACAGAGCAACACCGGGACTCTACGGAGGTATTTAGCAGTATTTATGGCAGGATTTAGCCGTGTTTCGCCGAATAAGTTTCTAATCTCATGTCAATTTACACAGAGCAACACCGGGACTAAACGGCAGTATTTAGCTGCATAAGGGGATAATCTAATGTAAATTCACACAGATCAACACCGGGACTCTACGGCAGTATTTAGCTGAATAAGGAGACATTTTATGTAAATTCACAGAGAACAACACAGGGACTCTTCTGCAGTATTTAGCCATATTTAGCTGAATAGGGGATAATCTCATGTAAATTCACACAGAGCAACACCGGGACTCTACAATAGTATTTAGCAGTATTTAGCTGAATAAGGAGAAATCTCATGTAAATTCACACAGAGCAACACCGGGACTCTACAATAGTATTTAGCAGTATTTCGCTGAATAAGGGGATAATCTCATGTAAACTCACACAGACCAACACCGGGACCCTACGGCAGTATTTAACAGTATTTAGCTGAATAAGGCAATAATCTCATGTAAATTCACACAGAGCAAAACCGGGACTCTATGGCAATATTTAGCTGAATAAGGCGATAACCTCATGTAAATTCACACAGAGCAACACCGGGACTCTAAGGCAGTATTTAACAGTATTTAGCTGAATAAGGCGATAATCTCATGTAAATTCACACAGAGCAGCACCGGGACTCTACGGAAGTATTTAGCAGTATTTAGCTGAATAAGGGGATAATCTCATGTAAATTCACACAGAGCAACACCGGGACTCTAAGGCAGTATTTAACAGTATTTAGCTGAATAAGGCGATAATCTCATGTAAATTCACACAGAGCAACACCGGGACTCTATGGCAATATTTAGCTGAATAAGGCGATAATCTCATGTAAACTCACACAGAGTAACACCGGGACTCTAAGGCAGTATTTAACAGTATTTAGCTGAATAAGGCGATAATCTCATGTAAATTCACACAGAGCAACACCGGGACTCTATGGCAATATTTAGCTGAATAAGGCGATAATCTCATGTAAATTCACACAGAGCAACACCGTGACTCTACGGCAGTATTTAGCAGTATTTAGCTGAATAAGGGGATAATCTCATGTAAATTCACATAGATCAACACCGGGTGTCTACGGCAGTATTTAGCTGAATAAGGGGATAATCTCATGTAAATTCACACAGAGCAACACCGGGACTCTATGGCAATATTTAGCTGAATAAGGCGATAATCTCATGTAAATTCACACAGAGCAACACCGGGACTCTACGGCAGTATTTAGCAGTATTTAGCTGAATAAGGGGATAATCTCATGTAAATTCACACAGAGCAACACCGGGACTCTACGGCAGTATTTAGCTGAATAAGGGGATAATCTCATGTAAATTCACACAGAGCAGCACCAGGACTCTACGGCAGTATTTAGCAGTATTTAGCAGAATAAGGGGATAATCTCATGTAAATTCACACAGAGCAACACCGGGACTCTACGGCAGTATTTAGCTGAATAAGGGGATAATCTCATGTAAATTCACACAGAGCAACACCGGGACTATACGGCAGTATTTAACAGTATTTAGCTGAATAAGGAGAAATCTCATGTAAATTCACACAGAGCAACACCGGGACTCTACGGCAGTATTTAGCTGAATAAGGGGATAATCTCATGTCAATTTACACAGAGCAACACCGGGACTAAACGGCAGTATTTATCTGCATAAGGGGATAATCTCATGTAAATTCACATAGATCAACACCGGGACTCTACGGCCGTATTTAGCTGAATGAGGAGAAATTTCATGTAAATTCACAGAGAACAACACAGGGACTCTTCGGCAGTATTTAGCCATATTTAGCTGAATAGGGGATAATCTCATGTAAATTCACACAGAGCAACACCAGGACTCTACAATAGTATTTAGCAGTATTTCGCTGAATAAGGGGATAATATCATGTAACCTCACACAGACCAACACCGGGACCCTACGGCAGTATTTAACAGTATTTAGCTGAATAAGGCGATAATCTCATGTAAATTCACACAGAGCAACACCGGGACTCTATGGCAATATTTAGCTGAATAAGGGGATAATCCCATGTAAACTCACACAGAGCAACACCGGGACTCTAAGGCAGTATTTAACAGTATTTAGCTGAATAAAGGGATAATCTCATGTAAATTCACGAAGAGCAAAACCGGGACTCTATGGCAATATTTAGCTGAATAAGGCGATAATCTCATGTAAATTCACACAGAGCAACACCGGGACTATACGGCAGTATTTAACAGTATTTAGCTGAATAAGGAGAAATCTCATGTAAATTCACACAGAGCAACACCGGGACTCTACGGCAGTATTTAGCTGAATAAGGGGATAATCTCATGTCAATTTACACAGAGCAACACCGGGACTAAACGGCAGTATTTATCTGCATAAGGGGATAATCTCATGTAAATTCACATAGATCAACACCGGGACTCTACGGCCGTATTTAGCTGAATGAGGAGAAATTTCATGTAAATTCACAGAGAACAACACAGGGACTCTTCGGCAGTATTTAGCCATATTTAGCTGAATAGGGGATAATCTCATGTAAATTCACACAGAGCAACACCAGGACTCTACAATAGTATTTAGCAGTATTTCGCTGAATAAGGGGATAATATCATGTAACCTCACACAGACCAACACCGGGACCCTACGGCAGTATTTAACAGTATTTAGCTGAATAAGGCGATAATCTCATGTAAATTCACACAGAGCAACACCGGGACTCTATGGCAATATTTAGCTGAATAAGGGGATAATCCCATGTAAACTCACACAGAGCAACACCGGGACTCTAAGGCAGTATTTAACAGTATTTAGCTGAATAAAGGGATAATCTCATGTAAATTCACGAAGAGCAAAACCGGGACTCTATGGCAATATTTAGCTGAATAAGGCGATAATCTCATGTAAATTCACACAGAGCAACACCGGGACTCTACGGCAGTATTTAGCAGTATTTAGCTGAATAAGGGGATAATCTCATGTAAATTCACACAGAGCAACACCGGGACTCTACGGCAGTATTTAGCTAAATAAGGGGATAATCTCATGTAAATTCACACAGAGCAACACCGGGACTATACGGCAGTATTTAACAGTATTTAGCTGAATAAGGAGAAATCTCATGTAAATTCACACAGAACCAACACCGGGACCCTACGGCAGTATTTAACAGTATTTAGCTGAATAAGGCGATAATCTCATGTAAATTCACACAGAGCAACACCGGGACTCTAAGGCAGTATTTAACAGTATTTAGCTGAATAAGGCGATAATCTCATGTAAATTCACACAGAGCAACACCGGGACTCTACGGCAGTATTTAGCAGTATTTAGCTGAATAAGGTTATAATCTCATGTCAATTTACACAGAGCAACACCGGGACTAAACGGCAGTATTTAGCTGAATAAGGGGATAATCTCATGTAAATTCACACAGAGCAACACCGGGACTCTATGGCAATATTTAGCTGAATAAGGCGATAATCTCATGTAAATTCACAAAGAGCAACACCGGGACTATACGGCAGTATTTAGCCATATTTAGCTGAATAGGGGATAATCTCATGTAAATTCACACAGAGCAAAACCGGGACTCTAAGGCAGTATTTAACAGTATTTAGCTGAATAAGGCGATAATCTCAGGTAAATTCACACAGAGCAACACCGGGACTCTAAGGCAGTATTTAACAGTATTTAGCTGAATAAGGTGATAATCTCATGTAAATTCACATAGAGCAACACCGGGACTCTATGGCAATATTTAGCTGAATAAGGCGATAATCTCATGTAAACTCACACAGAGTAACACCGGGACTCTAAGGCAGCATTTAACAGTATTTAGCTGAATAAGGCGATAATCTCATGTAAATTCACACAGAGCAACACCGGGACTCTACGGCAGTATTTAGCTGAATAAGGAGAAATTTCATGTAAATTCACAGAGAACAACACAGGGACTCTTCGGCAGTATTTAGCCATATTTAGCTGAATAGGGGATAATCTCATGTAAATTCACACAGAGCAAAACCGGGACTCTAAGGCAGTATTTAACATTATTTAGCTGAATAAGGCGATAATCTCATGTAAATTCACACAGAGCAACACCGGGACTCTAAGGCAGTATTTAACAGTATTTAGCTGAATAAGGGGATAATCTCATGTAAATTCACACAGAGCAACACCGGGACTATACGGCAGTATTTAACAGTATTTAGCGGAATAAGGAGAAATCTCATGTAAATTCACACAGAGCAACACCGGGACTCTACAATAGTATTTAACAGTATTTAGCGGAATAAGGGGATAATCTCATGTAAACTCACACAGACCAACACCGGGACCCTACGGCAGTATTTAACAGTATTTAGCTGAATAAGGCGATAATCTCATGTAAATTCACACAGAGCAAAACCGGGACTCTAAGGCAGTATTTAACAGTATTTAGCTGAATAAGGCGATAATCTCATGTAAATTCACACAGAGCAACACCGGGACTCTATGGCAATATTTAGCTGAATAAGGCGATAATCTCATGTAAACTCACACAGAGTAACACCGGGACTCTAAGGCAGTATTTAACAGTATTTAGCTGAATAAGGCGATAATCTCATGTAAATTCACACAGAGCAACACCGGGACTCTATGGCAATATTTAGCTGAATAAGGCAATAATCTCATGTAAATTCACACAGAGCAACACCGGGACTCTACGGCAGTATTTAGCAGTATTTAGCTGAATAAGGTTATAATCTCATGTCAATTTACACAGAGCAACACCGGGACTAAACGGCAGTATTTATCTGCATAAGGGGATAATCTCATGTAAATTCACACAGATCAACACCGGGTGTCTACGGCAGTATTTAGCTGAATAAGGGGATAATCTCATGTAAATTCACACAGTGAAACACCGGGACTCTATGGCAGTATCTAGCAGTATTTAGCTGAATAAGGAGAAATTTCATGTAAATTCACAGAGAACAACACAGGGACTCTACGTCAGTATCTAGCAGTATTTAGCTGAATAAGGAGAAATCTCATGTAAATTCACACAGAGCAACACCGGGACTCTACGGCAGTATCTAGCAGTATTTAGCTGAATAAGGAGAAATCTCATGTAAATTCACACAGAGCAACACCGGGACTCTACAGCAGTATTTAGCTGAATAAGGGGATAATCTAGCGTAAATTCACACAGAGCAACACCGGGACTCTATGGCAGTATTTAGCAGTATATAGCAGAATATGGGGATAATTTTATGGAAATTCACACAGAGCAATGATAGGACTCTATGGAAGTATTTAGCAGTATTTAGCAGAATAAGGGAATAATCTCATGTAAATTCACACAGAGCAACACCGGGACTACGGCAGTATTTAGCTGAATAAGGGGATAATATAATATAAATTCACAGAGAGCAACAACCGGGACTCTACGGCAGTATTTAGCTGAATAAGGAGAAATCTCATGTAAATTCACAGAGAACAACACAGGAATTATACGGCAGTATTTAGCCATATTTAGCTGAATAGGGGATAATCTCATGTAAATTCACACAGAGCAACACCGGGACTCTATGGCAGTATTTAGCAGTATTTAGCTGAATAAGGAGAAATCTCATGTAAATTCACACAGAGCAACACCGGGACTCTACAATAGTATTTAGCAGTATTTAGCTGAATAAGGGGATAATCCCATGTAAACTCACACAGAGCAACACCGGGACTCTACAATAGTATTTAGCAGTATTTCGCTGAATAAGGGGATAATCCCATGTAAACTCACACTGACCAACACCGGGACCCTACGGCAGTATTTAACAATATTTAGCTGAATAAGGCAATAATCTCATGTAAATTCACACAGAGCAAAACTGGGACTCTATGGCAATATTTAGCTGAATAAGGCGATAATCTCATGTAAATTCACACAGAGCAACACCGGGACTCTAAGGCAGTATTTAACAGTATTCAGCTGAATAAGGCGATAATCTCATGTAAATTCACACAGAGCAACACCGGGACTCTATGGCAATATTTAGCTGAATAAGGCGATAATCTCATGTAAATTCACACAGAGCAACACCGGGACTCTACGCCAGTATTTAGCTGAATAAGGGGATAATCTCATGTAAATTCACACAGAGAAACACCGGGACTCTACGCCAGTATTTAGCTGAATAAGGGGAAAATCTTATGTAAACTCACACAGAGCAACACCGGGACTCTACGGCAGTATTTAGCAGTATTTATCTGAATAAGGTTATAATCTCATGTCAATTTACACAGAGCAACACCGGGACTCTACGGCAGTATTTAGCAGTATTTAGCTGAATAAGGGGATAATCTCATGTAAATTCACACAGAGCAAAACCGGGACTCTACGGCAGTATTTAGCAGTATTTAGCTGAATAGGGGGATAATCTCATGTAAATTCACACAGAGCAACACCGGGACTCTACGGCAGTATTTAGCTGAATAAGGAGAAATCTCATGTAAATTCACACAGAGCAACACTGGGACTCTACGGCAGTATGTAGCAGTATTTAGCTGTATAAAGGGATAATCTCATGTAAACTCACACAGAGCAACACCGGGACTCTATGGCAGTATTTAGCTGAATAAGGAGAAATCTCATGTAAATTCACACAGAGCAACACCGGGACTCTACGGCAGTATGTAGCAGTATTTAGCTGTATAAAGGGATAATCTCATGTAAACTCACACAGAGCAACACCGGGACTCTATGGCAGTATTTAGCTGAATAAGGAGAAATTTCATGTAAATTCACAGAGAACAACACAGGGACTCTACGGCAGTATCTAGCAGTATTTAGCTGAATAAGAATAAATCTCATGTAAGTTCACACAGAGCAACACCGGGACTCTACGGCAGTATCTAGCAGTATTTAGCTGAATAAGGAGAAATCTCATGTAAATTCACACAGAACAACACCGGGACTCTAAGGCAGTATCTAGCAGTATTTAGCTGAATAAGGAGAAATCTCATGTAAATTCACACAGAGCAACACCGGGACTCTACGGCAGTATGTAGCCGTATTTAGCTGTATGAGGGGATAATCTCATGTAAATTCACACAGAGCAACACCGGGACTCTACGGCAGTATCTAGCAGTATTTAGCTGAATAAGAATAAATCTCATGTAAGTTCACACAGAGCAATACCGGGACTCTACGGCAGTATCTAGCAGTATTTAGCTGAATAAGGAGAAATCTCATGTAAATTCACACAGAACAACAACGGGACTCTACGGCAGTATCTAGCGGTATTTAGCTGAATAAGGAGAAATCTCATGTAAATTCACACAGAGCAACACCGGGACTCTACGGCAGTATGTAGCCGTATTTAGCTGTATAAGGGGATAATCTGATGTAAATTCACACAGAGCAACACCGGGACTCTACGACAGTATCTAGCAGTATTTAGCTGAATAAGGAGAAATCTCATGTAAGTTCACACAGAGCAACACCGGGACTCTACGGCAGTATCTAGCAGTATTTAGCTGAATAATGAGAAATCTCATGTAAATTCACACAGAGCAACACCGGGACTCTACGGCAGTATCTAGCATTATTTAGCTGAATGAGGAGAAATCTCATGTAAATTCACACAGAGCAACACCGGGACTCTACGGAAGTATCTAGCAGTATTTAGCTGAATAAGGAGAAATCTCATGTAAATTCACACAGAGCAACACCGGGACTCTACGTTAGTATGAAGGCCGTATTTAGCTGTATAAGGGGATAATCTCATGTAAATTCACACAGAGCTACACCGGGACTCTACAGCAGTATCTAGCAGTATTTAGCTGAATAAGGTGAAATCTCATGTAAGTTCACACAGAGCAACACCGGGACTCTACGGCAGTATCTAGCAGTATTTAGCTGAATAAGGAGAAATCTCATGTAAATTCACACAGAGCAACACCGGGACTCTACGGCAGTATCTAGCAGTATTTAGCTGAATAAGGAGAAATCTCATGTAAATTCACACAGAGCAACACCGGGACTCTACGGCAGTATGAAGGCCGTATTTAGCTGTATAAGGGGATAATCTCATGTAAATTCACACAGAGCTACACCGGGACTCTACAGCAGTATCTAGCAGTATTTAGCTGAATAAGGTGAAATCTCATGTAAGTTCACACAGAGCAACACCGGGACTCTACGGCAGTATGTAGCAGTATTTAGCTGTATAAGGGGATAATCCCATGTAAACTCACACAGAGCAACACCGGGACTCTACAGCAGTATTTAGCTGAATAAGGGGATAATCTAGTGTAAATTCACCCAGAGCAACACCGGGACTCTATGGCAGTATTTAGCAGTATTTAGCAGAATATGGGGATAATTTTATGGAAATTCACACAGAGCAATGATAGGACTCTATGGAAGTATTTAGCAGTATTTAGCAGAATAAGGGAATAATCTCATGTAAATTCACACAGAGCAACACCGGGACTCTATGGCAGTATTTAGCAGTATTTAGCAGAAAAAGGGGATAATCTCATGAAACTTCACACAGTGCAAAACTGGGACTACGGCAGTATTTAGCTGAATAAGGGGATAATATAATGTAAATTCACAGAGAGCAACACCGGGACTCTACGGCAGTATGTAGCTGAATAAGGAGAAATCTCATGTAAATTCACAGAGAACAACACAGGGATTCTACGGCAGTATTTAACAGTATTTCGCTGACTAAGGGGATAATCTCATGTAAATTCACACAGAGCAACACCGGGACGCTTCGGCAGTATTTAGCCATATTTAGCTGAATAGGGGATAATCTCATGTAAATTCACACAGAGCAACACCGGGACTCTACGCCAGTATTTAGCAGTATTTAGCTGAATAAGGGGATAATCCCATGTAAACTCACACAGAGCAACACCGGGACTCTACAATAGTATTTAGCAGTATTTCGCTGAATAACGGGATAATCTCATGTAAACTCACACAGACCAACACCGGGACCCTATGGCAGTATTTAACAGTATTTAGCTGAATAAGGCAATAATCTCATGTAAATTCACACAGAGCAAAACCGGGACTCTGTGGCAATATTTAGCTGAATAAGGCAATAATCTCATGTAAATTCACACAGAGCAACACCGGGACTCTAAGGCAGTATTTAACAGTATTTAGCTGAATAAGGCGATAATCTCATGTAAATTCACACAGAGCAACACCGGGACTCTATGGCAATATTTAGCTGAATAAGGCGATAATCTCATGTAAATTCACACAGAGCAACACCGGGACTCTATGGCAATATTTAGCTGAATAAGGAGAAATCTCATGTAAATTCACACAGAGCAACACCGGGACTCTACGGCAGTATCTAGAAGTATTTAGCTGAATAAGGAGAAATCTCATGTAAATTCACACAGAGCAACACTGGGACTCTACGGCAGTATCTAGCAGTATTTAGCTGAATAAGGAGAAATCTCATGTAAATTCACACAGAGCAACACCGGGACTCTACGGCAGTATGTAGCCGTATTTAGCTGTATAAGGGGATAATCTCATGTAAATTCACACAGAGCTACACCGGGACTCTACGGCAGTATCTAGCAGTATTTAGCTGAATAAGGAGAAATCTCATGTAAGTTCACACAGAGCAACACCGGGACTCTACGGCAGTATCTAGCAGTATTTAGCTGAATAAGGAGAAATCTCATGTAAATTCACACAGAGCAACACCGGGACTCTACGGCAGTATCTAGCAGTAGTTAGCTGAATAAGGAGAAATCTCATGTAAATTCACACAGAGCAACACCGGGACTCTACGGCAGTATGTAGCAGTATTTAGCTGAATAAGGGGATAATCTCATGTAAACTCACACAGAGCAACACCGGGACTCTACAGCAGTATTTAGCTGAATAAGGGGATAATCTAGTGTAAATTCACACAGATCAACACCGGGACTCTATGGCAGTATTTAGCAGTATTTAGCTGAATAAGGGGATAATCCCATGTAAACTCACACAGAGCAACACCGGGACTCTAAGGCAGTATTTAACAGTATTTAGCTGAATAAGGCGATAATCTCATGTAAATTCACACAGATCAACACCGGGACTCTACGGCAGTATTTAGCTGAATAAGGAGAAATTTCATGTAAATTCACAGAGAACAACACAGGGACTCTTCTGCAGTATTTAGCCATATTTAGCTGAATAGGGGATAATCTCATGTAAATTCACACAGAGCAACACCGGGACTCTACGGCAGTATCTAGCAGTATTTAGCTGAACAAGGAGAAATCTCATGTAAATTCACACAGAGCAACACCGGGACTCTACGGCAGTATGTAGCCGTATTTAGCTGTATAAGGGGATAATCTCACGTAAATTCACACAGAGCTACACCGGGACTCTACGGCAGTATCTAGCAGTATTTAGCTGAATAAGGAGAAATCTCATGTAAGTTCACACAGAGCAACACCGGGACTCTACGGCAGTATCTAGCAGTATTTAGCTGAATAAGGAGAAATCTCATGTAAATTCACACAGAGCAACACCGGACTCTACGGCAGTATCTAGCAGTATTTAGCTGAATAAGGAGAAATCTCATGTAAATTCACACAGAGCAACACCGGGACTCTACAGCAGTATTTAGCAGAATAAGGGAATAATCTCATGTAAATTCACACAGAGCAACACCGGGACTCTATGGCAGTATTTAGCAGTATTTAGCAGAAAAAGGGGATAATCTCATGAAAATTCACACAGTGCAAAACTGGGACTACGGCAGTATTTAGCTGAATAAGGGGATAATATAATGTAAATTCACAGAGAGCAACACCGGGACTCTACGGCAGTATGTAGCTGAATAAGGAGAAATCTCATGTAAATTCACAGAGAACAACACAGGGATTCTATGGCAGTATTTAGAAGTATTTCGCTGACTAAGGGGATAATCTCATGTAAATTCACACAGAGCAACACCGGGACGCTTCGGCAGTATTTAACCATATTTAGCTGAATAGGGGATAATCTAATGTAAATTCACACAGAGCAACACTGGGACTCTACGGCAGTATTTAGCAGTATTTAGCTGAATAAGGAGAAATCTCATGTAAATTCACACAGAGCAATACCAGGACTCTACAATAGTATTTAGCAGTATTTAGCTGAATAAGGGGATAATCCCATGTAAACTCACACAGAGCAACACCGGGACTCTACAATAGTATTTAACAGTATTTAGCTGAATAAGGCGATAATCTCATGTAAATTCACACAGAGCAACACCGGGACTCTATGGCAATATTTAGCTGAATAAGGCGATAATCTCATGTAAACTCACAGAGATCAACACCGGGACTCTACGGCAGTATTTAGCTGAATAAGGAGAAATTTCATGTAAATTCACAGAGAACAACACAGGGACTCTTTGGCAGTATTTAGCCATATTTAGCTGAATAGGGGATAATCTCATGTAAATTCACACAGAGCAACACCGGGACTCTACGGCAGTATCTAGCAGTATTTAGCTGAATAAGGAGAAATCTCATGTAAATTCACACAGAGCAACACCGGGACTCTACAATAGTATTTAGCAGTATTTCGCTGAATAAGGGGATAATCTCATGTAAATTCACACAGAGCAACACCGGGACTCTACGGCAGTATTTAGCAGTATTTAGCTGAATAAGGGGAAAATCTCATGTAAATTCACACAGAGCAACACTGGGACTCTAAGGCAGTATGTAACAGTATTTAGCTGAATAAGGCGATAATCTCATGTAAATTCACACAGAGCAACACCGGGACTCTAAGGCAGTATTTAACAGTATTTAGCTGAATAAGGCGATAATCTCATGTAAATTCACACAGAGCAAAACCGGGACTCTACGGCAGTATTTAGCAGTATTTAGCTGAATAAGGGGATAATCTCATGTAAATTCACACAGAGCAACACCGGGACTCTACGGCAGTATTTAGCTGAATAAGGGGATAATCTCATGTAAATTCACACAGAGAAACACCGGGACTCTATGGCAGGATTTAGTCGTTTTTCGCTGAATAAGGGGAAAATCTCATGTAAATTCAAACAGAGCAACACCGGGACTCTACGGCAGTATTTAGCAGTATTTATCTGAATAAGGTTATAATCTCAAGTCAATTTACACAGAGCAACACCGGGACTAAACGACAGTATTTAGCTGCATAAGGAGAAATTTCATGTAAATTCACACAGATCAACACCGGGACTCTACGGCAGTATTTAGCTGAATAAGGAGAAATTTCATGTAAATTCACAGAGAACAACACAGGGACTCTTCGGCAGTATTTAGCCATATTTAGCTGAATAGGGGATAATCTCATGTAAATTCACACAGAGCAACAACGGGACTCTACGGCAGTATCTAGCAGTATTTAGCTGAATAAGGAGAAATCTCATGTAAATTCACACAGAGCGACACCGAGACTCTACGGCAGTATCTAGCAGTATTTAGCTGAATAAGGAGAAATCTCATGTAAATTCACACAGAGCAACACCGGGACTCTACGGCAGTATCTAGCAGTATTTAGCTGAATAAGGAGAAAACTCATGTAAATTCACACAGAGCAACACCGGGACTCTACGGCAGTTTGTAGCCGTATTTAGCTGTATAAGGGGATAATCTCATGTAAACTCACACAGAGCAACGCCGGGACTCTATGGCAGTATTTAGCAGTATTTAGCAGAATATGGGGATAATTTCATGGAAATTCACACAGAGCAATGATAGGTCTCTATGGAAGTATTTAGCAGTATTTAGCAGAATAAGGGAATAATCTCATGTAAATTCACACAGAGCAACACCGGGACTCTATGGCAGTATTTAGCAGTATTTAGCAGAAAAAGGGGATAATCTCATGGAAATTCACACAGTGCAAAACTGGGACTCTACGGCAGTATTTAGCTGAATAAGGGGATAATCTCATGTAAATTCACACAGAGCAACACCGGGACGCTTCGGCAGTATTTAGCCATATTTAGCTAAATATGGGGATAATCTCATGTAAATTCACACAGAGCAACACTGGGACTACGGTAGTATTTAGCTGAATAAGGGGATAATATCATGTAAATTCACACAGAGCAACCCGGGACCCTATGGAAGTATTTAGCAGAATAAGGGGATAATATCATGTAAATTCACGCAGAGCAACACCGGGACTCTACGGCAGTATATAGCTGTATTTAGCTGTATAAGGGGATAATCTCATGTAAACTCACACAGAGCAACACCGGGACTCTATGGCAGTATTTAGCTGAATAAGGGGATAATCTCATGTAAATTCACACAGAGAAACACCGGGACTCTACGGCAGGATTTAGCAGTATTTAGCAGAATAAGGGGATAATCTAATTGAAATTCACACAGATCAACACTGGGACTACGGCAGTATTTAGCTGAATAAGGGGATAATATCATGTAAATTTACACAGAGCAACACCGGGACTCTACGGCAGTATTTAGCAGTGTTTAGCTGAATAAGGGTATAATCTCATGTAAATTCACACAGAGCAACATTGGGACTCTACGGCAGTATTTAGCAGTATTTAGCTGAATAAGGTTATAATCTCATGTCAATTAAAAGTATTTACCAGTATTTAGGAGTATTTAGCTGAATAAGGGGATAATCTCACGTAAATTCACAAAGAGCAATACCGGGACTCCACTCTTGGAGATGCTGCGTGTTTGTGTCTGTCTGTGTGCCTGTGTTTGTGTGTGGAGGGGGGTCCCCCATCTACCCTCCCTCGGGACAGGGCCCCCCCACCCCCACTTGGCCTAATCATTGTTTCTCCATCAGATAATTCCCTGTGTAGTTTGTTGTCGCCGCGGCAGCCTGTTAATTACCCCTCGCCGTGGCAATGAGCCGCTCTTCCTTGTAATGGCTTAATTAGAGGTGACAAGCTAGGGAGCTGGTTAACTCAATTAGCCCCTCTCCTCTTTCATTAGCTTCATTATCACAGTAAAAAGTCAACTGTCCTGCCCGTTCCCACCTTCCCCGTCGTTGTCGTATTAACATGCCGATACAGATGAAGGATGGTTGCATGGTGGCAGAGGAGGGTGACAGTGATTTCTGTGTCTTCCTGATCTCGCTCTCTCTTAATTTCTCCGTCTCTATATTTCTCTTGGGCCTTCTGGTTAGGTGGTAGTGAAAGGGCTCCATGTTTGATTTGGCGATATAGATGCTACAGAGAGTGAGAGGAAAGATAACAACGGCACCGGAGGAGATGGCTGCTGTTTTACATGCTCCTAACCAATTGTGCTATTGTCTGTATTTTTTGCGTTTTTTGTAATTTATCTTCATTGGGATAGGGGGCAGCATTGGGAAGTTTGGATGAAAAGCGTGCCCAGAGTAAATAGCCTGTTACTCAGGCCCAGAAGCTAGGATATGCATACAATTGGATAGAAAACACTTTTAACCGTTTCCAAAACTGTTAAAATAATGCCTGTGAGTATAACAGAACTCATATGGCAGGCAAAAACCTGAGAAAAATCCAACCAGGAAGTGGGAAATCTGAGGTTCGTATTTTTTTATTTTTTGTGATTGCCTATCCAATATCCTGTCTATGGGGTCAGATTGCACTTCCTAAGGCTTCCAGTAGATGTCAACAGTCTTTAGAAGTTGTTTCAGGCTTCTATTATGAAAGTGGATTGAATAAGAGCTGTTTCAACAAGTGGTCAGGCTGAAAGCCTTTAGTTTAGTCACGCGCTCTGTCGTTCCCTTTCCTTTCTAATGACAACGGAATTGTCCGGTTGGAATATTATTGAAGATTTATGATAAAAACATCCTAAAGATTGATTATATACATCGTTTGACATGTTTCTACGAACTCTAATGGAACTTTAATGGAACTTGTGCATTTGGATTACTGGACTAAACGCGTGATCCAAAAGGAGGTATTTGGACGTAAAGATGAACTTTATCGAACAAAACAAACATTTATTGTCTAACATGGATACCTGGGAGTGCTATGACATGAAGATCATCAAAGGTAAGTGATTCATTTTAACGCTATTTCTGACTTTTGTGACATTTTCCTTTGGAAAATGGCTGTATGGTTTTCTGTGGCTAAGCGCTGACCTAACAATCGCATGGTGTGCTTTCGCCGTAAAGCCTTTTTGAAATCGGACACAACGGCTGGATTAACAAGAAGTTTATCTTTAATCCTATGTATAACACTTGTATCTTTCATCAATGTTTATGATGAGTATTTCTGTAAATTGATGTGGCTCTCTGCAATTTCACCGGATGTTTGTTAGAGACAATGCATTTCTGAACATAACGCGCAAATTTCAAATTAGGTTTTTGGACATAAAGATGAACTTTATCGAACAAAACACACATTTATTGTCTAACATGGAGTCCTGGGAGTGCCATGCGGTGAAGATCATCTAAGGTTCGTGATTAATTTTAATGCTATTTCTGACTTTTGTGACACCTCTCCTTTGGAAAATGGCTGTATGGTTTTCTGTGGCTAGGCGCTGACCTAACATAATCATAAGCATGGTGTGCTTTCGCTGTAAAGCTTTTTTGAAATAGGACACTGTGGCTGGATTAACAAGAAGTTTTCAAAATGGTGTATAATTATTTTATGTTTGAGCAATTTTAATTATGGGATTTCTGTTGTTTTGAATTTGGCGCCCTGCACTTTCACTGGCTGTTGGCGAGGTGGGGCGCTCAAGTCCCGAACGATCCCAGAGAGGTTATTTTGAACATAATGTTTCTGCCACCATGTCTTATGACCAAAAAGAGCTTCTAGATATCAGGACACCGATTACATACCTATTCCTCCGTACTGGAGGAATACTTTTTCTACAATGAATCGGATGGGAAGAATTTACTAAAGATGCATGACAAGACCCTCATCCACTTCATTCACAGGAGAAGGCGACGGAAATATCGGGGAAGAAGGTCTGGGTGCTTTGTAAGGATCTGACAGCGATTGAGTGGTGGCTGAAAAACGACATGAATAACATATGGCTGGTGGGTAATACACTGTATCAGCAGGATAAAACAGCGGCCTCTGGTAAGACAAGGGGTGGCGCTCTATGTTCATGTTTAAACAACTGGTGCACGAAATCAACGGAAGTCTCAAGGTTTTGCTCGCCTGAGGTAGAGTATTTCATGATAAGCTGTAGACCACACTATTTCCCAAGAGAGATCTATATTCTTAGTAGCTGTCTATTTACCACCACAAACCGATGATGGCACTAACACCGCACTCAATGAGCTGTATAGGGCCATAAGCAAACAGGAAAATGCTCATCCAAAAGCGATGCTCCTACTGGCCGGGGACTTTAATGCAGGGAAACTTAAATCTGTTTAACCTCATTTCTACCAGCATGTTAAATGTGCAACCAGAGGGAAAAAAATCGATACCACCTTTACTCCACACACAGAGACTCATGCAAAGCTCTCCCTCGCCCTCCATTTGGCAAATCTGACCATAATTCTATCCTCCTGATTCCTGCTTACAAGCAAAAACTAAAGCAGGAAGCACCAGTGACTCGCTCAATAAAGAAGTGGTCAGATGAAGCAGATGGTAAGCTAAAGATTGGTTTGCTAGCACAGACTGCAATATGTTTGGGGATACTTCCGATGGCACTGAGGAGTACTCCACATCAGTCACTGGCTTCATCAATAAGTGCATCGATGACGTCGTCCCAACAGTGACTGTATGTACATACCCCAACCAAAAGCCATGGACTACAGAAAATATCCTCACTGAGCTAAAGGATAGAGCTGCCAATTCAAGGAGTACGACTCCAACCCGGAAATTTATAAGAAATCCCGCTATGCCCTCAGACAAACCATCAAACAGGCAAAGCATCAATACAGGACTAAGATTGAATCGTACTACACCAGCTCAGGCGCTCGTCCAGATGTGGCAGGGCATGCAAACTATTACAGACTACTAACGGAAGCACAGGTGCCCAGTAACACAAGCCTACCAGTTGAGCTAAATGACTTCTACGCTTGCTTCGTAGCCGATGTGAGCAAGACCTTTAAACAGATCAACATTCACAAGGCTGCAGGGCAAGACGGATTACCAGGACGTGTACTCTGAGCATGAGCTTCCCAACTGGCAAGTCTCTTCACTCATATTTTCAACCTGTCTGAGTCTGTAATACCAACATGTTTCAAGCAGACCACCATAGTCCCTGTGCCCAAGAACACTAAGGTAACCTGCCTAAATGATTACCGCCCCGTGGCACTCACGCAGGTAGCCATGAAGTGCTTTGAAAGGCTGGTCATGGCTCATATCAACACAATTATCCCAGAAACCTGTGGCAGGTTGCAGTGTTTGATGCCCTTAGAAAGGCAGGGCTATGTGGGGTTAGAGGAAACAGAGTATCTGGGATACACTGTGGGAAGAGGGTTAATCAAACCCCAACGTAAGAAGGTGAAGGCAATTAGAGAATGGCCGAAACCAGTAAATAAGAAGCAGGTTCGAGCCTTCCTAGGGCTGACCGGTTACTACCGGAAGTTCATCCCAAGTTATGCCACAGTGGCCGCCCCACTTACCGACATGACTAGAGCCAGAGGGCCAAACATGGTCAAATGGGATGAAAGGGCCACCAAAGCATTTAGGACATTACAGGAGGCTCTCTGCTGTAATCCAGTGCTGGTGGTATCAGACTTTGAGAGAGAGTTTGTGGTTCAGACGGATGCCTCAGAGGTCGGCTTGGGAGCAGTGCTATCCCAAGAAGTAGAAGGGGTGGAACACCCCATCCTGTTTTTAATCAGGAAGCTGGAACCACGGGAAACCAACTACTCAGTCGTTGAGAAAGAGGCGCTGGCAGTAAAGTGGGCTCTAGAAAGCCTGAAATACTACCTGCTGGGTCGCCACTTCACCCTCATCAGTGACCATGCCCCACTCACCTGGATGCATAGGGTTAAAGAGAAGAACGCTCGGGTGATGCGGTGGTTTTTGAGTCTCCAACCATTTCATTTTGACTTGAAACACAGAGCAGGGAAGGAAATGGGAAACGTGGGATGGGTTATCCCGCATGCACGCATATTTTGCTGCAGTAGCCCGACCTAGGGGGTCGGATCTAGGGGGAGAGATGTGTGACAAAGAAGGGGGTCGAGTGATAAATGGCAGATATGTGAGAGCAGAACTAATAAACGGGCTCTGCCCGATCACTAAAATGGCCACCCCTGTCAGAACTACAGATCACAAAATGGCCGACCGCCAAAACTACAAGTCCCAGAAGCAAGGGGAACCCTCAGAAGGTGGAGCCGACCCACAGATAAAGGGTCAAGAAAAACCAGGAAGAGAGAGAGAGAGTGCTGGAAGGATCTATGAACAATAGAGAAAGAGACAATAGAGATTGGCTGGATTTACCGTGTATGAGCTGGAATGTTTTGGACTTACCTGTTGGCGTTTGGACCTGGACCTACCGAGAACCCGATTCGTGTACCAAACCCTGCTATCCTTGACCTCGCCTACGGCCTGGGTGGACCAGGACGGAGAAACAAACACACAGGTACTGTCCTGTTCGAAATAACTCTCATTCGTGGGTGATTTGGTGACAGTTTACCACTTAATTTGTGACAAACGCTCCTAACCTTGAAGAGGTTTGCCACAAACCCTAGACCCATTCCAATTTCCATACCGCCCAACAGATCCACAGATGATACAATCTCTATTGCACTCAACACTGCCCTTTCCCACCTCGACAAAATGGGGGACACCTATGTGAGAATGCTATTCATTGACTACAGCTCAGCGTTCAACACCATAGTGCCCTCAAAGCTCATTACTAAGCTAATGACCCTGGGACTAAACACCTCCCTCTGCAACTGGATCCTGGACTTCTTGACGGGCCGCCCCCAGTTGGAAAGGGAAGGTAACAACACATCTGCCACGCCCCTCAGTTGTGCGTGCTCAGTCCCCTCCGGTACCCCCTGTTCACTCATGACTTCGTGTCCAGGCACGACTACAACACCATCATCAAGTTCGCCGATGACACAACAGTGGTAGGGCCTGATCACAGACAATGATGAGATAGCCTATAGGGAGGAGGTCAGAGACCTGGCCGTGTGGTGCCAGGATAAGAACCACTCCGTCAACATGATCAAGACAAAGGAGATGATTGTAGACTACAGGAAAAGGAGGACTGAGCACACCTCCATTCTCATCGACTGGGCTGTAGTGGAACAGGTTGAGAGTTTCAAGTTCCTTCATCAAGATCCACATCAACAACAAACTATCATGGTCCAAGCACACCAAGACAGTTGTAAAGAAGGCACAACAAAACCTATTCCCCCTCAGGAGACTGAAATGATTTGGCATGGGTCCCCAGATCCTCAAAAGGTTCTACAGCTGCACCATTAAGAGCATCCTGATGGGCATCACTGCCTGATATGGCAACTGCTCTGCCTATGACCGCCAGGCACTACAGAGGGTAGTGCGTACAGCCCAGTATATCACTGGGGCCAAGTTTCCTGACATCCAGGACCTCTATACCAGGCGGTGTCAGAGGAAGGCCCTAAAAATGATCAAAGTCTCCAGCCACCCTAGTCATAGACTGTTCTCTCTGCTACCGCACGGCAAGCGGTACCGGAGCGCCAAGTCTAGGTCCAAGAGGCTTCTAAACAGCTTCTACCTTCAAGTCATAAGACTCCTGAACAGCTAATCAAAGGGAAGTTTTGATTTTTTTTCTGAAAAACGACTAAGTCCACACATCTCAGAAATTGCACAACCCCTCTTTTACGCTGCTGCTACTCTCTGTTTAATATCTACGCATAGTCAATTATCTTGACTAACCGGTGCCCCCGCACATTGACTCTGTACCGGTACCTCCTGTATATAGTCTCGCTATTTAACTGCTGCTGTTTAATTATTTGTTACTTCAAATTTCTATTTTCTACTTAACACTTATTTTAATTTTAAAGCATTGTTGGTTAAGGGTTTGTAAGTAAGCATTTCACTGCAAGGTCACCTGTTGTATTTGGCGCATGTGACAAATACAATTTGATTTGAAGATCAATAAGAAATAAAAGCAACAGTTGCTCCCGTCCGTTACGAGAACACACACACACACACACAGGCAGAAAGACAGACAGACAGACAGACACACACACGACAACTAAGGATTGTGAGTGCTGAGCCGAGCGATGCTAGACGGGACCAGTGTTCCCTCCTCAATCCCTCTCCCTTTGTTTGTAATTAATTACAAATCTCTTAAAGCTCCTTAGAAAGCATGATTGATGGACGGTAAAACGAACGGTCCGAGCTGTTTTCTACCGCTTGGCCCAGGGCTCTGGATTAGCAATCGCTGGGTTACTTAACAGTTCATTGGAATGGGGTGAGGATATCTGTGCCCTACTCTCTCCCCGGCGAGGGGGCTCAGCGTAGCGTCTGGGTTACTTAACAGTTCATTGGAATGGGGTAAGGTGGCGGGTGCCCTACTCTCTCCCCGGCGAGGGGGCTCAGCGTAGCGTCTTGGTTACTTAACAGTTCATTGGAATGGGGTAAGGTGGCGGGTGCCCTACTCTCTCCCCGGCGAGGGGGCTCAGCGTAGCGTCTGTGCCAGCCTCCATCAGATTGAGAGAGGCCTCCAGGAAGGGTAATAAGCTGTAATGAAGATTAAGACTCTGAAAGCTTCAGTGTTCAACCACATAAAGACAGTGGGAGGGATGGGGGAAAGGGAGGGAGGGATGGGGGAAAAGGAGTGGGGGGGGAAATCCTTGTTTTATTAACTTGTCTCCATCAGCATCAAAAGTTGGCAAGGTAATGGGAAGGGGCTTTGTACGTGTGGCTTTGTGTTAGTTTGAGTTGTGTTCGTTTCCCTCCACCTGTTGTTATGTACACGGTCGATCGGGACAACATGTTTGGACGCATCTTGAACGCGTCGCGCAAATACACACACACAGTTTTTGTTTTGCTGTTGCTTTGTATAACAATTGTGCATGAACAAATTCTGGACAGATCTGTACCTGAAGAATATCAAATAGATCATCTGTTTTTTTTCTCTCCATTGATTTGATTATTAGCTTAACCAATATTACTATAATCTGACAGACACCTCACTGCTGCCACTGTGTGTGTGTGTGTGTGTGTGTGTGTGTGTGTGTGTGTGTGCGCGCCTTTTAGATTCACAAATATTGACCAATATTATCTACTAAACATTTTCCAGAACTTGTTTCCGGACCAATTTCATAATCAATTGACTCACTATCAATTCCCAACCCTGTTAATTCAGTGCTTTCAACTGTGTCCAGTATTGAGGGAACTCACACACACACACACACACACAACTATCTCTCTTAAAAATACCAAACTCTCTGTCTCAATCACATACATTCTCTTGCTAACAAGCATACACACACCCATTACATAAAGACACCTCCCCATGTGTGAAAGCAGAGGGAAACCCTGGAGGTATGTGAGCGTTAAAAACCCAGCAGCGTTGTTATGTGTATGTGTTTTAAATACTCTCTCTCTCTCTCTCACTCACACACAGTGTGGTGGACTGTCAGCTCTTAGACTTTTGTGATGAGGACACTGTGGAAGCTGTCCCCACGGTGACAAGGAAAGGCAGGGACTCAAGAGACTGGACAATATGTTGCTGAGGCCTCAGGACATACCCTCACAGGCCAGGTGAGCACAACACAGGACACACACTAACAAATACACACACAGGATAGGTGGGTGAACATTGACTGGCAGATAAGTGACATAGGTCTGGTCCAAGATCTGTTTATCCTATTGTGTGATTGTGGTCATGCCATGTTACCATAGGAGGTAGCTTTATGGCACAACTGATGGAAGATGGAAGCTGATAGGAGCTGGGTCGTGTGAGAGGTCTGGCTATTGAACAGACTGAGATCCTTAGGAGATGGATCATTATGTCCAAACACATGATGCAAATATCCAAAATGATACTCCATATTGTTGTTAAATAGAAAACCCCTGTGAAACCAGATCGACCACTGTGCTGACACTTGTTTCACAGAATGTGAGCTTGTCACATCAGGCTTGTTCAGGAAGGTTATACAAATACAGTATGCTTGATGCCATACCAACTGATGCCTGTCCCCCTGTCCCCCATCCCCCAGCTGCCCAGTGCCTCTCCACTTGCCTTTCTCCTTCTTTCCCCCTCCTCACCTCCTTCTGCTCCGCCTCTTCATTCATTCCCATGCTGGTGCCCGCATTGCCTTCTTTGTTGTTTTCCTTGCAAATAATAACGTTGGACGTGTGTGTGTTCCTATCAAAGTAAAGGCCTTATTTTCTGTATATCATGTTGCCATTTCTACCTTAGCATACCGTATTTAGGTACAGTGCCTTCGGAAGGTATTCAGACCCCTTGACTTTTTTCACATTTTGTTATGTTACAGCCTTAATTTAAAATTGATAAATAAAATAACAAATCATCAGCAATCTACACACAATATCCCATAATGACAAAGCAAAAACAACAGGTTTTATAAAAATGTTTTAAAGTCCCTTTGCTATGAGACCCACAATTGAGCTCAGGTGCATCCTGTTTCCATTGATCATCCTTGAGATGTTTCTACAACTTGATTACAGTCCAGTTGTGGTAAATTCAATGAATTGGATATGATTTGGAAAGGCACACACCTGCCTATATAAGGTCCAACAGTTGATGTTGCATATAGAGCAAAAACCAAGCCATGAGGTCGAAGGATTTGTTCGTAGAGCTCCGAGACAGGATTGTATTGAGGCACAGATCTGGGGAAGGGTACCAAAAAAATGTCTGCAGCATTGACGATCCCCAAGAACACAGTGGCCTCCTTCATTCTTAAATGGAAGAAGTTTGGAGCCACCAAGACTCTTAGAGCTGGCTGCCCAGCCAAACTGAGCAATAGGGTTAGAAGGGTCTCTGGGAGGCGACCAAGAAACCCATGGTCACTCTGACAGAGCTCTAGTGTTCCTCAGTGGAGATGGGAGAACATTCCAGAAGGACAAACATCTCTGCAGCACTACACCAATTAGGTATTTATGGTAGATTGACCAAAAGGAAGCCACTCCCCAGTAAAAGGCACATAACAGCATGCTTGGAGTTTGCCAAATGGTACCTAAAGACTCTCAGACAATGAGAAACAAGATTCTCTGGTCTGATGAAACTGGCACCATCTCTATGTTGAAGCATGGTGGTGTCAGCATCAAAGAGAGGAAGGCTCCACACCACTCTCTTGCATGAGTATCTTACCTAGTTATCTTCTGATGATCTCATTTTGTTATTTTGTAGCTTTGTCAAATGTCATGTCTGCTCCCGCTTCCCCCCTCTGGTGCTCGAGGTCGCCAGGCTGCATATCATTACGGACACCTGTCACCATCGTTACGTGCATCAGCGCTTCATCGGACTCACATGGACTCCATCACGTTGTTAATTACCTCCCCTATATCTGTCACTTCCTCAGTTTCTTTCAGCATTAATGTTGTTATGTGTCCCTTGTCCAGACGCTGTTTCCTCTCTGTTTATTCATTAAATAAATACCCTGTACTTGCTTCTCGTCTCCCAGCAGTCAAGTATGCATGTGTTTTCTATCCCAGTTCGCTCCTCTCCCTGTAGGTTTTACAGCTGCTTCTCACCCCTTAGCTGAAACCCTTCTAATTTAGTATACCCTGCTCGCACAAACCATGTGACATTGCTAGTCTCCGGCAGCGTTTGGGACTGCCGATTTGCACTCAACAAGGCTGAGATGGTCATGTGCTGCCACAATATTCTCTTCATCTCTCCCACTACTCCTTACTCTGATATCCTCTCTCCCTTCTGCTAAACACTTCTCACTCCTGTCTCCTGAATCTACCTCTTCGACCCTACTCTCCTCCCTTCCTGCATCCTTTGACTCTCATTGTCCCCTTTCTTCCGGGGTGGCTCGACATTCCCCTCCCGCTCTGTGGCTGAGTGACCCACTGTGTACTCACAGAACAGGGCTGTGGGCAGCTGAGCTGAAATAGAGGAAAACTTAACTTCTGGAGGACATATCGTCCATCCATCCACTCCCTCCTCTCTTCCTTCTCTTCTTCTGTATCTGCTGTTACAGCTGCTTTCTATCACTCTAGATGTCAAGCTTCTGCCTCCACCTTGAGAAACTCCTCCACTTTCTGCTCCTTACCTAATCCTCCACCTCCTTCCCCTCCCTTCTCCCTCTCTGCGGAAGACTTCGTCAACCACTTTGAAAAAAAGGTTGATGATATCCATTCCTTAATCACTCAGCCCACTGATCCGACAGAACTACGCTTTGACCTCTTCCTCCCCTCTCACCCGATGAAATCCTACGACTAGTTATGTCCAGCTGCCTGACAACCTGCCCACCTTCCCTCCTCCAGACCATTTTTTTTAACCTTTATTTAACTAGGCAAGTCAGTTTAGAACAAATTCTTATTTTCAGTGACGGCCTAGGAACAGTGGGTTAACTGCCTGTTCAGGGGCAGAACAACAGATTTGTACCTTGTCAGCTTGGGGGTTTTGCAACCTTCCGGTTACTAGTCCAACGCTCTAACCACTAGGCTACCCTGCCGCCCCATCACTGGAGACCTTCTCCCATTCCTCACTTCCCTCATCAACTCATCCCTGACTGCTGGCTGCATACCCCCTGCAGAGGTGGGTAGTAATTCGCTACAAGTAATGTGCTACATGTACTTAGGAACTAGTACTTTTCCAGTTACTCTTTGTGGCCTGTACTTGTACTCTAACTCAAGTAATTTTAGAAGGAAGTAACTTATTTTTTACTCTGTTACATTTTACAAAACCACTTAATTTACAGAGATTTATATTATTATATATTATGTCGCAGGGCTCGTCATATAGACTGGAAACTCTCCGGACTTATTACACGTGCGTGCGCAGCACACAGCCTGAGCGGAATAGGCTACCATCTGTAGGGTATCAGGAGCACACAGCTCTCAACTGGTTGTCCTTGGAGCAGCTCACAAAAGAAAAATAGCGGTCAGGTAGGTAGGACAGATGTTTGAACTTATATCTACCAGTAAATGGTAAGGCAACAATGGGTATGCAAAATGCTAAGGCTTTCCAAAACAACATTCCCAATGTAATGCTTACTGCAAAGTTGACCTAATTGGCAGAACGATATCATGATGATTTGTATCAGTCTGACCAGCATTTGTTTAGCAAACTCTGCCATAGGCACATCGCTGTACATCGTAGCTTTTAAACTAGGCTACAGAAACACCGCTAGCCAAACACAACGGTCTTTTGATAGAATTAAAGGGATAGAATTAAAGGGATATTTCGGGATTTTGGCAATGAGCCTCTTTACCCATGGATACCATTTTTATGTCTCTGTGTCCAGTATGAGGGAAGTTAGAGGTAGTTTCACGAGCCAATGCTAACTAGCATTAGCACAATGACTGAAGGTCTATGGGGATTTAGCACTGTTAGTATTGGCTTGAAGTATCCCTATAAAGGGCAAATACACACTAATGAAATGTCATACATAGCTTTTCAAGATTTTCTGTCAAAATAGCTTACTGAGAGTTTAGATCTGAGGTTTGCCAACAAGTGGTGCTGGCAGGCTTAAATAATATAGTAATGTTAAATCAATTGCATTAAGTTAATGTTATTTTTGTTAGCTGTCATGAACTCAGCAAAAAAAGAAATATCCTCTCACTGTCAACTGTGTTTATTTTCAGCAAACTTAACATGTGTAAATATTTGTTTGAACATAAGATTCAACAACTGAGATATAAACTGAACAAGTGCACAGAAACGTGACTAACATAAATGGAATAATATGTCCATGAACAATGGGCGGGTCAAAATCAAAAGTAACAGTCAGTATCTGGTGTGGCCACCAGCTGCATTACGTACTGCAGTGCATCTCCTCCTCATGGGCTGCACCAGATGTGTCAGTTCTTGCTGTGAGATGTTACTCCACTCTTCCACCAAGGCACCTGCAAGTTCCCGGACATTTCTGGGGGGAATGGCCCTAGCACTTACCCTCAGATCCAACAGGTCCCAGACATGCTCAATGGGATTGAGATCGGGGCTCTTCGATGGCCATGGCAGAACACTGACATTCCTGTCTTGCAGGAAATCACACACAGAACGAGCAGTAAGGCTGGTGGCATTGTCATGCTGGAGGGTCATTTCAGGACAAGCCTGCAGGAAGGGTACCACATGAGGGAGGATATCTTCCCTGTAACGCACAGCGTTGAGATTGCCTGCAATGCAAACAAGCTCAGTCCGATGATGCTGGGACACACCACCCCAGACCATGACCGACCCTCCACCTCCAAATCGATACCGCTCCATAGTACAGGCTTTGTTGTAATGCTCATACTTTCGACGATAAACGCGAAATCAACCATCAACCCTGATGAGACAAAACCGCGACTCGTCACTGTCGCCGGTGATGTCTAGTGAGGACCTGCCTTACAACAGGGCTACAAGCCCTCAGTCCAGCCTCTCTCAGCCTATTGCGGACAGTCTGAGCACTGATGGAGGGATTGTGCAATCCTGGTGTAACTCAGGCAATTTTTGTTGCCATCCTGTACCTGTCCCGCAGGTACGATGTTTGGATCCTGTGCAGGTGTTGTTACACGTGGTCTGCCACTGCGAGGACGATCCGCTGTCCGTCCTGTCTCCCTGTAGCACTGTCTTAGTCGTCTCACAGTTCGGACATTGCAATTTATTGCCCTGACACATTTGCAGTCCTCATGTCTCCTTGCAGCATGCCTAAGGTACGTTCACGCAGATCAGCAGGGACCCTGGGCATCTTTCTTTTGGTGTGTTTCAGAGTCAGTAGAAAGGCCTCTTTAGTGTCCTATGTTTTCTTAACTGTGACCTTAATTGCCTTTTTTTTTTGTTTCTGAGTTTGTAAAAAATATGTAAAAATTGACCAAACAAAATGTGTAAATACAAGTAGCTTTCTGACAGGATACTTTTTTTAAATTCTTACTTAATTTGTTTCTTAAGAGTGCTACTTTTACTTGTTCATGCACGTATCCATGTTTGTGTATGTGATGGTCACGAGGGTCTATACGAGGTCTCCACATTCTTGCTCCTCTGGTCGGCCCCTCGGGGCCACGGGCCTGACTTCTCTGTGGCCGTTTCTCCCTCCCTGCAACAGATAGTTAACAGCCCCTCCTGTCTTTCCGGCCTGTTTATTCTACTCTAATTTCCAGCTCCTCTTGGTCATCATTCATCAGCTGCCTGCCGTCCCTGGGGAGATGAAAAGCCCATCTCCTACCCCCGCCCCCAATCACCCCCCCCCCCCCCCCCCACTCACTCGTAACCAGGGGGCATATCTGATTATGGGATATTGGCTGCCCCTGTGGTGCGGCAGCGGTGGCAGTGATTATAATATCCTTCCAGATGATCATTTAAAACAAATTTATAACAAATTATTATCAATCAGTCATCGCTGTCCAGAAGCCAGCCACAGCTGATCCTATCAACAACCTGAGATGCAGTGTCTTAGACCACTGAACCAGTGACTGTAGTGACCCCTCTAACACTGAGATGCAGTGTCTTAGACCACTGAACCAGGGTCAGTAGTGACTCCTCTAGCACTGAGATGCAGTGTCTTAGACCGCTGAACCAGGGTCTGTAGTGACGCCTCTAACACTGAGATGCAGTGCCTTAGACCGCTGAACCAGAGTCTGTAGTGACTCCTTCAGCACTGAGATGCAGTGTCTTAGACCTCTGAACCAAGGTCTGTAGTGACGGCTCTAGCACTGAGTTGCAGTATCTTAGACCGCTGAACAAGGGTCTGTAGTGACACCTCCAGCACTGAGATGCAGTGTCTTAGACCGCTGTACCAGGGTCTGTAGTGAGCCCTCTAGCACTGAGATGCAGTGTCTTAGACCGCTGAACCAGGGTCTGTAGTGAAGCCGAGTTCAAATATCACTGACAGGTGACACTCTCCAACCCAGAGAAGCCCCTAAAATTGTATTCATCCTATGTACTGGATGAGGTATAGAGAGATTTGAATGAGTCCCAAAGGGCACACTATCCCTATAGATGGGCTAGCTGACAGCGTCAGGAAAACAGTGTGCTACCGTAATAGGGCCGAAGTCCGTAAATTATTGTGATTCTGGATGGCCAGGTGGCTTACAACAATGACAAGAAACTGCCCTGTGGGGAATCGTAAGTTATTGTGATTCTGGATAGCCAGGTGGCTTGCAACAATGACAAGAAACTGCCCTGTGGGGAATCGTTGCTGATTTCAGCTAGTTTAATATTTTTATTGATACCATGTCTTGTTTTGAGGTGTTTTGACTGATTTCATGTCAATGCTAATATGTAAAAAAAATATAGCTAGCTAGCTAACCAACAACTGTAACTATGTATTTGAGAGACAACAAGTGTTCATTGTGCAACTGTATTTATGTTTTTAATTAAAATTGGAGACCAAATATCGTTTACATGTTGTTAACATTCTTAGCCAACCCTGTCAGTTTTGCAAGCATCAGTTTTGTTGCTAAACAACCAACCCATCTATATAGTGCTCTACTTTTGACCAGGGCCATATGGGCCCTGATAAATAGGGATTAGGCTGCCATTTGGGATGCATGACTGGAGTGGGTGGACCGGACCATGGCTATAGGTTTCCATTGTTCTTACACCATTAACTTTATACCCTGATAAATAGGGATTAGGCTGCCATTTGGGATGCATGACTGGAGTGGGTGGGCCGGACCATGGCTATAGGTTTCCATTGTTCGTACACCATTAACTTTATACCCTGATAAATAGGGATTAGGCTGCCATTTGGGATGCATGACGGGAGTGGGTGGACCGGACCATGGCTATAGGTTTCCATGGATTTTTCTAACGTGTCCCTCCCTCTCTTCTTTCTTTCTCTCTCCAGCCATCGTTCTTTCACCATTATCTTTATACTTGAACTCTCTCCCTTTTCCGCCGTGACCCGGCAACACTGTCCGTAAAAGCCAACGGCCCGCGTCTCAATAAATGCATCACCTCATAAAGATGTGGCCGCTGGTGTCGTGGTCAACAGGACGTATCGACAACACAAAGACCAATGATGGAGAATCTCTCTCCCTCTCCCTCGCTCTCACACAAACACACATACACACTCACACTCCGCACAGCATCATTCAGAGTCACAGCACAACAATCCACTGGTCATGTTATAGGAAGCTGGGCAGCCTGTATTCCCAATGAATGGGAATGGGAATATATCTGTAACTATAATATGTGGTTTGACACAGAGTTCACATCTGAAACGATGGAGGTATGTGGCATCAAAGTGTCAGTGTGTGGCTGTGTACAATGACGATATACAGTAGGGTGACATCAGGTGTGACAGCGTATGTTGACACTGTCCGCACCTGTGACCAAACAAAAAGCAGCAATACATCTCTACAGGTCTTACCTTTTTGAAGCAGCTCTCCGGAGAGGACGCCACCTCGTGGTCATTCAGCATCTGCTGTGAAGACAACAAACAAAACATGTTACCATTCAACTCCAACAGAAGTAACAGCCTCCTCATTCCTAGGACACAGCGCTCTGAACAACATCTGACCAAATGCTACTACAATCTCTTCCATTAGTCATGGCCATAGCGACCTAATGGGCAGGGGACCCCATATACCATTGACCTACGATAAGACCAAGGACTCAAGTTACGGAGCAACCTCCACCCCATCCCTCAGGCCCATATTAAAACCTCTTAGATGTAAGGTCCCCTGTTTTGGGGACCTGTGTGGTTCTGGTACCGGTTCCGACTGACATTTTAGCTTATAAATCTATCTGTAGACAACGTTGATCAAAATGCCTGTGTGACGCATGATGTAAAATGTGAAACCGCTTAAAGCTGGGATGTCCCTCTTCCTAGCTGAAACCTATATCGCAGCCACTGACAAAGCACATGCCTGCAATCGTTACATCGTAGCTCAGACGGGAGCACATTTAGCACATCTATTTATAGCCATTCATCTAAAACAATGAATAGATTTTAAACAAAAAACACTGTTTGTCATAGACCGACAGTATTAATATGAGATGAAAGGTGAGTTCCCAACGAGGAAGCCAAGCTAGAGCTCCACGAGACATTCACAACTATACAGGCAGACATTTTTTTTATTTTGTTATTTTTTTTACCCCTCTTTCATGGTATCCAATTGTTTGAGTAGCTACTATCTTGTCTCATCGCTACAACTCCTGTACGGGCTTGGGAGAGACGAAGCCGCACTGCTTCTTAACACAGCGCGCATCCACGCGCACGCCAGCTGCACCAATTTGTCGGAGGAAACACTGTGCACCTGGCAACCTTGGTTAGCGCGCACTGTGCCCGGCCCGCCACAGGAGTTGCTGGTGCGTGATGAGACAAGGATTTCCCTACCAGCCAAGCCGTCCCTAACCTGGACGACGCTAGGCCAATTGTGCGTCGCCCCACGGACCTCCCGGTCGCGGCCGGTTATGACAGAGCCTGGGCGCGAACTCTGATGGCACAGCTGGCGCCGCAGTACAGCACCCTTAACCACTGCGCCACCCAGGAGGCCCCACAGGCAGACATTTTGATTAAGAGACACCTTTAGAAAATATGCACGTTTTGTCTAACACTAAACATACAAATATGTATTTTACAGTTGGAAGGTTAAATCTTACAGTTCGTCTTATTAATTAGATCATGCTATATCTAGAACGCATATCAGTCATTTCAAGCCTTATTCAAACAGTTTTGTTGAATAGGAAATGCATCATATAAAACATTTCATTTTGTTATCACTAGTGACTACACCTCAGCAATTTAACTTTTTTTTTTACCAGAAAGGTGAGATGTTAACCTTTCTGTGAGTATGCAGTATTACTAGTTTTACTAGTTATTGTTTATGACCCTCTCATGACAAATAATTACTTTTGGGGATTACATAGATTACATTTTTGTTTACACACACGCGCACGCACACAAACACACATATGTGCACACACACACAAGAACACACACACCTCCATCTCTCAAGCTCCCCCGCCACCCAACCCCACCGACTGTATGCTCCCCCACATCCCCCTAACAGAAGGGTGTGTTGTGTGGGGTTGCACGGCGGTTACGCGCCCATATATTGCACTTGATTTCTCTTGGAATGTCCTCCTCGATGATTTGAAGGGGGAACGGGGGAGGAATATGCAACTGTATTCCCGAGCATTTATCTCATTTGGAGTCTGATCTGGAGAACTGTGATTATTTGAGTCTTTGATGAATCAGGTTGAATGGACCTTCTCAAAGAGAGATTATGGACGGTGGACGGTAAAGCAGGATCGGGGTGCCATAAACAGAATCCATGGGTGATTCTTCCCGACACTAGCCAGATACCTTCTAATGGAGCGAGAGCTCGATTTCTCACACATTGGATTGTACAAAATCGTTAAGTACATCACTAACTGTAAATCTCCAAGTCTCTTATGGTTTAACAGTAATTGTTTTGTCGATGTATCATGGATCTGACACTGCCTCTTGACCATCCAGGGCTCCATTGAAAGAGACTTGAAAGAGATCTCACTTGGTTAAAAGCCCAATGCTATGGTTTGTATCTCAATATCAAATCATTTCTGGGTAACAATTTAGTACCTTGCAAAAGCAATTTCCCAAGCAAGAATGTTTCTACAACTGTCTGAGTGGGGAGGGGGAAATACTTCAGTGAATAGAATGCCATTTCAGATGTGCCACTTCAGTGAATAGCATGCCATTTCAGATTTGCCACTTCAGTGAATAGCATGCCATTTCAGATTTGCCACTTCAGTGAATAGCATGCCATTTCAGATTTATTTTTTACCTTTATTTAACTAGGCAAGTCAGTTAAGAACAAATTCTTATTTTCAATGACGGCTAACTGCCTGTTCAGGGGCAGAACGACAGATTTGTACCTTGTCAGCTCTGGGATTTGAACTTGCAACCTTCTGGTTACTAGTCCAACGCTCTAACCACTAGGCTACCCTGCCACCCCACTAGGCTACCCTGCCACCCCCAGTGAATAGGATGCCATTTCAGATGTGCCACTTCAGTGAATAGCATGCCATTTCAGATGTGCCACTTCAGTGAATAGCATGCCATTTCAGATGTCTGTATTTCAGACTCATCCATGTGTGCTGCAGACAGACAGACAGACAGGCAGTGCTGTGCACCAGAGCTGTGGTTCCCACCATTAAGCTGTCAGTGGATCTCCCAGCACACTGAATGGAAGCAATTACAACACAGATACTTACAAGAGTACACTTACGCTACTTACATCTATAATTTAATCCTCAGCCTTGTCAAAGCCATCCCGGCGGCGCATTTAAATGACACTATTTTAAACAAGCGTGGTCTCAGAATTCTAAACTGAGCGACTACGAGGTCTTGGTATTTGGTCCGCCGCAGCCCATGTGCAACTCACAAGCCGTCTTGGCCCATCACACATGTACACCAGCATCCAATACACACTTTGTGTGTGATTATAAATGGCTGTTCCACTACTTAGGGGCATGGAGAGAGAGAGAGAGAGAGAGAGAGAGAGAGAGAATATGGATCTGGCTCGATGGCCTGTGTGTGTTTCTGTGTGTGGTGGTATTGCTGATGAGAATCGTCTTTAACATTCCGGGCCCTCCTGTTCACCTTGTGCTCCATGCTCCGACAATAGTCCTTAGAGTGATGGGCACAGATAACAGAGAGAGAGTGACAGAGGCTGAGAGAAGAGGATGGAGAAGGGAGAGAGAAGATAGAGAGGATAGATAAAGAGCAAGAGGAGAAAGAGAGGGAGAGAGAAAGAAAGGAGGAAGAGGATAGACAGAAGAGAGAGTAGGTATTTCCCCGCTATGGTAATATGTGGAGGCCAGAAATAATAGTTTACAAAGCAACAACTTCAATGATTCTGCAAGACACTTTCAAGCACTCCAACAGAGTTAGGCCTGAGTTCCCTCACTCTCCCCACCACCCTAGAGACACGCCAAACACTTATGTAGATATATCAAATGGTATAGCCTGAAACTGAAACATGCAAACAGGCAAAAGCGGTTAAACTGCTTAAATGGTTTTGGGTCAGACATACTCATTCCTTCCTCATCCTCCTCCTTCTCTGCTGGTGCTCTCAAAATTGCAAGATGACAAAATTTTACTAATAAAAATATGTTGTTCTCGTTTTGCATTGAACTTCGAAAACAAGCTGCCTTAAATGAATTGAAGCTGTAAATATCAAAACATCTCAGTTGAAGTTGGTTCTTCAGAGCAGTCATCAGAGTCTCCTGTGCTTTAACATATAGGGTTATAGGTGTGATGTGCTAGAGACCCAAGGCTGTCTCTCTCACTCAGCTCCTGCAGACACACACACACACACACACACACACACGTTTGTTTTACTATCCTTGTTCAGACCAAACAATTGATTCCCATTCATTCCCCTAACCCTTAACGTTAACCCCAACCCCAACCGCAAACCCTAAACCTAACTCCTAAACCTAAGCCTAAACCTAACCCTTAACCCAAATTGTAACCCTAAACCTAACTCCTAAACGTAACCCTAAACCTAACCCCTTAGGCCTAAAATAGCCCTTGTCCTTGTGGGGACTGGTGAACTGTCCCCCCAGAATGTTCCTTCTGTCACTATTCTTAAGAGTACTTCTGGTCCCTACATGGATAGTAAACAGGTCACCCGTGATAAAAGTCTGTGTTAGACGTCCATCTGAGGACGTCGGGAGATGACCTGGAAACCGTCCACTAGGGGCAACAGTGACCGATGTTAACTTCAAGTAGGTTTCGGTTTTGATAGGGCATTGTGGCTGGATGACGGATGGGTGTGAGCATCTGCCTTTGATTACAAAGGTTGGAAGTTCAAATCCAGCAAGAAGTTGTTTTTGAGATTTTTGTTTAAAGCCAATCCCAAACCTTAACCCTTACCTTAACCATTCAGAGTTAATGCCTAACCTTAAGATTTTGGAGTAAATGCCTTAAACACTTTGAAATTTGACGTTTGCAACAACTTTCATAATCTTTATGTGTTCTTGTTAAATTTAGAGTACAAATATAGTTTTCAGCACTTATATGCACAAATCATTTTTGGATTTGCTCTGGATATCATGCAAAGCCAGACGGATTACCAGGACGTGTACTCAAAGCATGACCCAAGTGGCAAGTGTCTTCACTGATATTTCCAACCTCTCCCTGACCGAGTATGTAATACCTACATGTTTCAAACAGACCACCATAGTCCCTGTGCCCAAGGAAGCGAAGGTGACCTGCCTAAATTATTACCGCCCCGTGGCACTCACGCAGGTAGCCATGAAGTGCTTTGAAAGGTTGGTCATGACTCACATCAACAGCATCCAACCCTAGACCCAACAGATCCACAGACGATGCAATCTCAATCGCACTCATCACAACCCTTTCACACCTGGACAAAAGGAACACCTATGTGAGAATGCTGTCCATTGACTACAGCTCAGCGTTCAACACAATAGTGCCTATGAAGCTCATCACTAAGCTATGTACCCTGGGATTAAACACCTCCCTCTGCAACTGGATCCTGGACTTTCTGATGGGCCGCCCCCAGTTGGCAAGGGTAGGCAACAACACGTCTGCCATGCTAATCCTCAACATTGGGGCCCCTCAGGGGTGTGTACTTAGTCCCCTCCTGTACTCCCTGTTCACCCATGACTGCATGGCCAAACACGACTCCAACACCATCATTAAGTTTGCTGATGACACAACAGTGGTAGGCCTGATCACAGACAACGATGAGACAGCCTATAAGGAGGAGGTTAGAGAACTGGCGATGTGGTGCCAGGACAACAACCTCTCCCTCAACGTGAGTGAGACAAGCAGCTGATTGTGGACTACAGGAAAAGGCGGGCCGAACAGTTCCCCATTAACATCGACTGGGCTGTAGTGGAGCGAGTTGAGAGCTTCAAGTTCCTTGGTGTCACCAACAAACTATCATGGTCCAAACACACCAAGACAGTCGTGAAGAGGGCACGACAAAATCTATTCCCCCTCAGGAGACTGAAAAGATTTGGCATGGGTCCTGAGATCCTCAAAAGGTTCTACAGCTGCAACATCGAGAGCATCCTGACTGGTTGCATCACTGCCTGGTACATCAACTGCTCGGCATCTGACCGTAAGGCCCTATAGAGGGTAGTGCATACGGCCCAGTACATCACTGGGGCCAAGCTTCCTACCACCCAGGACCTATATATGAGGCGGTGTCAGAGGAAAGCCTGTAAAATTGTCAGAGACTCCAGTCACCCAAGTCATAGACAGTTTTTTTCTGCTACCGCACGGCAAGCGATACCGGAGCGCCAAGTCTAGGACCAAAAGGCTCCTTAACAGATTCTAGCCCCAAGCCATATGACTGCCAAACAATTACTTAAATGACCACCAGACTATTTAGATTGACACCCCCCTCATCCATTTGTTTTTACACCGCTGCTACTCGCTGTTTATTATCTACAACCATAAACCCATACAGTGGGGCAAAAAAGTATTTAGTCAGCCACCAATTGTGCAAGTTCTCTGACTTAAAAAGATGAGAGAGGCCTGTAATTTTCATCATTGGTACACTTCAACTATGACAGACAAAATGAGAAACAAATATTCAGAAGATCACATTGTAGGATTTTTTATGAATTTATTTGCAAATTATGGTGGAAAATAAGTATTTGGTCAATAACAAAAGTTTATCTCAATACTTTGTTATATACCCTTTGTTGGGTAGGTCAAACATTTTCTGTAAATCTTGACAAAGTTTTCACACACTGTTGCTGGTACTTTGGCCCATTCCTCCATGTAGATCTCCTCCAGAGCATTGATGTTTTGGGGCTGTTGCTGGGAAACACGGACTTTCAACTCCCTCCAAAGATTTTCTATGGGGTTGAGATCTGGAGACTGGCTAGGCCACTCCAGGACCTTGAAATGCTTCTTACGAAGCCACTCCTTCGTTTGGGATCATTGTCATGCTGAAAGACCCAGCCACGTCTTCAATGCCCTTGCTGATGGAAGGAGGTTTTCACTCAAAATCTCACGATACATGGCCCCATTCATTCTTTCCTTTACACGGATCAGTCGTCCTGGTCCCATTGCAGAAAAACAGCCCCAAAGCATGATGTTTCCACCCCCATGCTTCACAGTAGGTATGGTGTTCTTTGGATGCAACTCAGCATTCTTTGTCCTCCAAACACGACGAGTTGAGTTTTTACCAGAAAGTTATATTTTGGTTTCATCTGACCATATGACATTCTCCCAATCTTCTTCTGGATCATCCAAATGCTCTCGAGCAAACTTCAGACGGGCCTGGACATGTACTGGCTTAAGCAGGGGGACACGTCTGGCACTGCAGGATTTGAGTCCCTGGCGGCGTAGTGTGTTACTGATGGTAGGCTTTGTTACTTTGGTCCCAGCTCTCTGCAGGTCATTCACTAGGTCCCCCCGTGTGGTTCTGGGATTTTTGCTCACCGTTCTTGTGATAATTTTGACCCCACGGGGTGAGATCTTGCGTGGAGCCCCAGATCGGGGAGATTATCAGTGGTCAGGTATTTCTTCCATTTCCTAATAATTGCTCCCACAGTTGATTTCTTCAAACCAAGCTGCTTACCTATTGAAGATTCAGTCTTCCCAGCCTGGTGCAGGTCTACAATTTTGTTTCTGGTGTCCTTTGACAGCTCTTTGGTCTTGTCCATAGTATAGTTTGGAGTGTGACTGTTTGAGGTTGTGGTCAGGTGTATTTTATACTGATAACAAGTTCAAACAGGTGTCATTAATACAGGTAACGAGTGGAGGACAGAGGAGCCTCTTAAAGAAGAAGTTACAGGTCTGTGAGAGCCAGAACTCTTGCTTGTTTGTACTTGACCAAATACTTATTTTCCACCATCATTTGCAAATAAATTAATAAAAAATCCTACAATGTGATTTTCTGGATTTTTTTTCTCATTTTGTCTGTCATAGTTGAAGTGTACCTATGATGAAAATTACAGGCCTCTCTCATCTTTTTAAGTGGGAGAACTTGCACAATTGGTGGCTGACTAAATACTTTTTTTGCCCCACTGTATGTATAGTCACTTCACCCCTATCTACATGTACAAATTACTTCAACTAACCTGTACCCCGGCATATTGACTCGGAACAGGTACCCCCTTGTATATAGCCTTGTTATTGTTATTTTGTGTTACTTTTTTAAATGTTTTACTTTAGTTTATTTGGTAAATATTGTCTTAACTCTTCTTGAACTGCACTGTTGAATAAGGGCTTAAAAGTAAGCATTTCACGGTAAGGTCTACACTTCTTGTATTCGGCGAATGTGACAAACAAAGTTTGATTTCGATTTGATTTGGTCTATTGAAACATTAGATATCCTGAGAAAGGCCTACTGTATGTGGACATCTTATTTTCTCTATATGATGACAAATAATGACACTATTTTCTGAGTACATACAATGCATATGCTCTTGACGGAGGTCCTAACAGGATCTTGATATGCTTTTTGATATGCTAAATAAGGACCATTTCCGATGATTATTTCAGTTTTGAAAGTCTTCAATAATTGGAGAAATATTCAACCCATATAATTTTTTCAGACTAGCTATAATTTTTGCATTCCCTCTGCATAAGGTTGTGTGCAAACTGCAAGCTAAATGCACAAGCTAACTGGTAGCCAAGCAACAAGAATCACGTACTAACTTACCTAGCTAGCTAACTAACGTTAGCAACTTGGCTAGCTGGCTAGCTTGTTCCAATTAGTATTCTCATCATGAATGAAGCAGGTAGAGTAGCTGTCTTGTGGTGTGGCTATGTGAAATGACAATATTTAATTTGATTCGTGATATATGCTTTGACAGGTTGGAGTGGATCACAGACCAATATTACCACTAAGTTGGGTCTGGACTGTGAGGGACCAGTCTGCACCCATCAAATCCATAACAAACAGGGCAGGCAGGGGTATTGAGAGTATGTTAAATACATAAAATACATGTTTAGCTAAGATTGGCCCACGTTTGCATCTTCACAGAAAGTGAGTTGTGATTGGAGCCCTGGATTTGGATCTGGATCTATGCTCCGACATGTCACCTGAAGAAGCACAAGGATTTTCGGCGCCTGAACAGGTCAAATAATTTGGCCACAGGACATTGATCATGGATTTAGCCCATTTTGATGACACATACGAGGATGAATAATACATATCTGGTAAGGATATCTAATGAAATGATGCCTTTTTAGAAATACAGATATATAAATGATAAAGTCATTACGACAGACATGATACATTTCTGAAAATATGTGGATTCGTTCATGCCTAAGTATAAAGGCTTAGATATGCAAGCATGTTGACACATAACCTTTCCTGAGTTAGAGAATTGTACAAATATGTAAGCGGGTGCACGTGCATCAGGCGAATGTCTTGAATGTATCTCACCCTAGATATCTCCCTGAACTCATACGGTAGCAGGGATATTTCTGAGGTCCAGATGGGATGCACGTAGAAACTGTCCCATTACAGAGAATATCCTAACTCTGTATATGAACTTAAGGACATGTGTATCTGGAGCATGTCTACTCCTTATATCTAATAACATGTCAGATATCCAGGAATATATCGATGCAGATAACCTCTGATATTGACCCTTTTCACCCAGTGCGCACACACACACACTCCTCAGCCTTACAGAGACCCCGCCAAGCAAATAAATAGTCTATTAATTAGAAGGGAAAAGGAGATTGTCCACCCTGACTAATACCAACATATGATTTATTGTCCTGTGTCACTAACGTTTTAAGGTCACTTACGTTTCAAAGTCACTTTTCTCCATGTCAGAGGGAACACTCAAAACAGAGGAGTGCTTATTTCTGGATCCCTTGACAGAACTATTTAAAATTCTAGAGGAGGGTGGTTGACAAATAATTTAAATTCAGCATCACTCTGTCAAGGGAAATATAGTATTCTTTCTAACAAAGATATCTACATATAATTCAGGATGTTGTGTATCCTTGGAAACAAATCAGAATGTATGTAAACAGTACAGTTTTGAAAACATAGCTTGTCCAAAATATGATATAGGGTAAGTTGAGCCGCAGGATAAGTTAAGCCGTCCACAGTACAGGTTTCGTACTAAATGAAATACACTCTTTGAAAAAATCATTCTAAAAGGGTTCTTCCCCGTGTTGATTGAACACACAAAATAAAACGTAGCGAATAGGCAGGACGTGTTGTTACAGCCCCACATCGTTGCAAGCCAGTCGCAGGAAATCGGGTCATTTTCAGAACTACGAGCAACGTGTTTTATTTTCTCTACCCCACAGAGGCTGTGTTTATTAGGAGCAACTACAAGCACACGTGGTTGTTTGCATTCAAAACTTCAGCAAAACTTTGAGAATAAGTCCTCACCACATTGCAAGACACAATCAAAACTATACTCATTGCAAGTCAAGCTGTACAGAAGTGGTAGAGTAAAAATAGAGTGGTAGAGTGACAACAAAAAGAGAGACCACTTTCAGAGTTTGCCAAAAACAATTCTCATTAAGTCTGGATAATATGAGGCAATATAGTAACACGGCCAATGGACGGTTATGGGTGCAAGAAGCCGCAAGTTTCCATAATAAAAAACCACCAGCAAACAGACCTCAAGGCCTTTTGAATCGACAGACTGACAATCCATTGGCTACAGGAGTCACACCAAGAATGCCACAAAATGGACATTTTGCTAAGCAGTTATTGAGAACTTTCGCGGATGCTGGCACCCTGACAAGAGTTAATTGTAGCATTGCCCGGGATATTATTGATTTATTGACGTATAGATTAGTGCGGATGCGGCCTTGTGCAGCGCATTTGCGAGTTGCATAATAAACTTGCCATGTCAGAGAAAGAAAGAAAACAACCTTGGTTTTTCACTGCTCTGCCATCTAAACTTCTCTCTAAAGGGCCCTCCACTGTGATTTCAAAGTCTACATACACAGAGTTAGGGGAGCCACACAAAAACACTGCTCTGCCATCTTAACTGCTCTTTAAAGGGCCCTCCACTGTGATTTCAAAGTCCACATACACAGAGTTAGGGGAGCCACACAAAAATACAAAGAACTACGCTGATATTGAGTTGCACCCCCCCGTCCCCTTCTGCCCTCAGAACAGCCTCAAACTTCATTGGGGCATGGACTCTACAAGGTGTAAAAAGCGTTCCACAGGGATGCTGGCCCAGTGCTGACTCCAATGCTTCCCATAGTTGTGTCAAGTTGGTTGGATGTCCTTTGGATGGTGGATCATTCTAGGTACACACAGGACACTGTTGAGTGTGAAAAACCCAGCAGCATTGCAGTCCTTGACACAAACCAGTGCGCCTAGCATCTACTACCATACTCTGTTCAAAGGCAATTAATTTTTTGTTTTGTCCATTCACCCTCTGAACGGCAAACATACAAATTCCATTTCTCAATTGTTTCAAGGCTTACAAATACATATTTAACCTGTCTCCTCCCCTTCATCTAGCCTAATTGGTGGATTTAACAAGTGACATCAAAAAGAGAGCATAGATTTCACCTGGATTCACCAGGACAGTCGATCGGTGGAGGATGCTGAGGGGAGAAGGGCTCATAATAATGCCTGGAACGGAGCTAATGGAATGGCATCCAACACATGGAAACCATGTATTTTAATGTATTTGATACCATTCCACTTCTTCCGGTCCAGCCACTACCACGAGCCCGTCCTCCTCAATTAATAAGGTTCCACCAACCTTCTGTGCAGTCTATACCATGGAAAGAGAAGGTGTTTTAAATGTTCTGTACACTCAGCGTACGTAGAGCCTTAAACTAGCACGTCAAATCACAGAAAATGAATCACTGTGACTATCTCCAGCACCAGCCTCTCTCAACCCTTCACAGCCGACACGCTTCAAGACAAATATTACTAGTCTGCAGTTTTTTCAAATGAAATCCCATTGATAGCCCACGCTCAAAAACAGGTTTTCCCTTTCTCCCTCTTGCTCTCTCACTTCCTCTCTCTTTCTCACTCTCTCACTGTTGTTCTCTCTCCAGAATCAGCTGAATCTTGTGAGTGAAGACACTATCTGACGTTTTGAACTCAGTTTGTGTTCCCGGGTCATTTGTCCTCAGCAGGGTGTAAAGGGGCTATTTTAGGACTTCCCAACACCGATACGATGAGGGAGGCAACACAAAACAAGTCGCTACTCTATCACTACTTAAAACATATTTCAACAATGAGCCTGCTCAAGAAAGAACACGGTGAAAGATGGAGGGAAATCCTCCCTGCTAAATACCAGGAAGCTAGGCGGCGATCTGATAGAATATATTTATGAGGACTTTAATAAGCTGAGGACTTGAAGCCGTCTGCCAAGGCAAACATCAAGGCAGCCCTGATAGCGAAATGCTCCGCAGCTATTGATAGGGAGGGAGGGGGGCAATTAAAAGAATGGCTCACATTGTTAGCATTGTTTGATTCCATATTACGGCCTTATCTACGTCTTCGACTTTGTCTGTCCGTTGAATGTGTTAAAGGCATACAGACCGTGGCAGAGGATGGCAGAGGAATTCACTACTCGTATTGTCTAGGCCCAACACAAAGGTGAGAGAGCTCAGAGATTGGTTTGACACATCACGTCGGAGCTAAAGCTAACAACGTTATTACTCAATGTATCGGGATGGGGCGGGTGTTGGTTGGCAGAACTGAAACCTTGGGAGAGTGGAAACACAAAGGGTATTTGGCAGGCGAACACACGGTGCCATTGTGTAGGGACATAGCCACTTTTGAAACACAACAGACATGTTTACGCTACGAGCAATGACCCCGGAGTCCTTTAAGAGTTCCCATGATTTATGCTCGGGCAAATGTTACAATAAAACATATTACGGGAGCTTTTCAATAAAAGTGACACAGTGCCTTCAGAAAGTACTCATACCCCTTGACTTAGTACACTTGTTACAGCAGGTTATTTTTTCTACACACAATACCCCATTATGAAATACATTTTTGCACATTTAATGACAATGAAATACAGACATATCTCATTTACATAAGTATTCACACCACCGAGTGAATTATTTGTGGAATAACCTTAGGCAGCGATTACAGATGTGTCTTTTGGGGTAAGTCTCTAAGAGCTTTGCACACCTGGATTGCATAATATCTGGTAATTATTCTTAAAATTCTTCAAGCTCTGTCAAGTTGATTGTTGATCATTGCTAGACAAACATATTCAAGTCTTGCCATAGATTTCCACATCGATTTAAGTTAAATTTGTAATTATGCCACTCAGGAACATTCAATGATAAGCAACTCCAGTGTAGATTTGGCCTTGTGTTTTAGGTTAATGTACTGCTGAAAGGTGAATTTGTCTCCCTGTGTCTGGTGGAAAACAGACTGAACCAGCTTTTCCTCTAAGATTATTGCTGTATTACATTTCTCTTTACCATAAAAAAACTCCCTAGTCCTTGCCGATGACAAGCATACCCATAACATGATGCAGCCACCAAAATGCTTGAAAATGTGAAGAGTGGTACTCAGTAATGTGTTTTGCTGGATTTGCGCCAAACATACCGCTTTGTATTCGGGACATAAGGTTAATTTTTTAGCCACATTTTTTGCAGTTATACTTTAGCACCTTATTGCAAACAGGATGCATGTTTTGGAATATGTTTTATTCTGTACAGGCTTCCTTCCTTTCACTCTGTCACTTAGTGTAGCGGTTTTCTTGAGTCGAAGGAGAGGCGGACCAAAATGCAGCGTGGTTATTATTCATGGGTCTTTAATAAAGAAACTATACATGAATAGACTAACAAAACAAGAAATGTGAAAAACCAAAACAGCCCTATCTGGTGCAAACACAGAGACAGGAACAATCACCCACAAACCCCAACACCAAACAGGCTACCTAAATATGATTCCCAATCAGAGACAATGACTAACACCTGCCTCTGATTGAGAACCATATCAGGCCAAACACAGAAACAGACAAACTAGACACACAACATAGAATGCCCACTCAGATTACACCCTGACCAAACAAAACATAGAAACATACATAGCAAACTATGGTCAGGGTGTGACAGACTGGCGGCACTGGCGGCTCCTTGCAGACTGGCGGCACTGGCGGCTCCTTGCAGACTGGCGGCACTGGCGGCGCTGGGCAGACGGGTGGCTCAGGCGGTGCTGGGCAGACTGGCGGCACTGGCGGCACAGGGCAGACGGGAAGCTCCGGCAACGCTGGAGAGGAAGGCTCTGGCAGCGCTGGACTGAGTAGCTCTGGCGCCTCTGGAAAGAGGGGCTCTAGCGCCTCTGGACAGAGGGGCGTGAGCTCTGGCAGCGCCAAACAGGCGGGAGACTCCGGCTGCGCTGGAGAGGAGGAAGGCTCCGGCAGCGCTGAACAGGCGGGAGACTCCGGCAGCGCTGGAGAGGAGGAAGGCTCCGGCAGCGCTGGAAAGGCGGGGCGCACTGTAGGCCTGATGCGTGGTGCTGGCACTGGTGGTACTGGGCCGAGGACACGCACAGGAAGCCTGGTGCGGGGAGCTGCCACCGGAGGGCTGGTGTGTGGAGGTGGCACAGGATGGACCGAACAGTGAAGGCGTACTGGAGATCTTGAGAGCAGGGCTGGCACCAACCGCCCTGGCTGGATCTTCACCCTAGCCCGGAAGATGTGGGAAGCTGGGATGTAGCGCACCAGGCTAAGCGCGTGTACTGGGGACACCGTGCGAACCACCGCATAACACGGTGCCTGACCAGTACCACGTCCGCCACGGTTAGCACTGCTAGGAGCACTGTAGTGCTGAGATGGCACAGGACGTGCAAGGCTAGGGAGATGCACAGGAGGCCTGGTGCGTGAGGCTGGCACAGTCTTCACCAGACAACTAGCACGCACCTCAGGATGAGTATGGAGAGCTGACCCAGGTGCCATTAACTCCCTGACACGCTCCGTCGGGTGAATGTCGTGCCTCATGCACCAAACCAGCAACTCCCTCATTTCTCTCTACTCCAATGTCCCCATTAACTCCTTCACAGTCTCTGCTTCGCTCACCTCCAACATCAGCTCTGGTTCTGATCTCCTCCTTGGCTCCTCACGATAAACAGGTCTGACTCTTGACTCTGCCACACTCTCCCTGTGCCCCCCCCAATACATTTTTGGGGCTGACTCTCGGGCTTCCATCCGCGCCGCCGTGCTTGTCTCTCCAACTCCATTCTCCTATACCCCTCTTCGCAGTGCTCCAGCGAATCCCAGGCAGGCTCCGGCACTCTCCTTGGGTCGACCGCCCACCTGTCTATTTCCTCCCAAGTCGTATAATCCAGGCTTTGTTGCTCCTGCTGCCGCTGCCTGTCACCACATGTTTACAAATCTACTCCAATACTCAGCTAATATTCCACAGCTAAATATACACCAAATACACTGACAGGCTAAATGAACACTTCCTGGCTACTGGAAGTGGATTGTTCTCTACAGGAGAATAATTGTGCAGTTGAAGGGTTCGCGGTTCACACTTGCTCAGCAAATATACCTTGACAGAGGTACATTATATTATGTGACTGGGAAGAGCCTCTTGGAACATGTATGAGGGGCAGAGCGTGTCCTGTAGGCTGCACCAATTGGATTGAGGGTCAATCCATATGATATGTAGACGCTTTTCATTTCTCCCAGCAAACATTGGGTTTGAAAGATGGGATATCGCGGGAGTGTATTTAGGTTTAGATAGCAACATGCTTTTCATTAGCAACATGCTTTAATCTGATCAATCTGGTACTGGCACTCGGGATTCCAGTATTCCAGTATTCTGCCATCTAAATGTGTTCCCTCCGAGTTGTATGTGTGTGTAAGAATACACATTGGTTCAAATGTCTCTCTCAAACCAATGAAGCCTGTAATTCAAACCAGGGACCCCATTCTATGCGAAGGATAACATACTTAAGAGTCCAGATCTGTCATCGGAAGAGGTTTTTGGAAGCGGACCATGGGTATATTGACATGTGATGACGGAAGACGCCTGGCTAAATGACGTATTGTTTTTTGGGGCTCGAATAAATATTTACAGCTTTTGCATATGTCGCCGTCAATATGCAGAGCTTTCTTCACATCACCTCACACTGGTCTGACAAGTCCTGCCTGCCAGAGGGCCTGTGTGCGAGAGAGAGTGAGAGAGAGACAGAGATGTATTTAAAGTGAGCTATACACTAACTTTGAGATATTTCGACTCTTGGGGAAAGGGTGGGGTGGTTTTGAAGGTTAGTCGGTCACTCTCCTCCCCTTAGATAGTGAGGGGTGAGGGGCGGGAGGAGGGCAGGAGTGGAAGGAATGCTTAAAACACTGTTGCATGCCCCAACACACACACACAAACACAGGTAGATAACAGAGGTTTTAGTAGTCAGCCCCCCCCCCCCCCCCCCTACTCCATTCAACCCAGGTAGATAACAGAGTTTTAGTAGTCACCCCCCCCCTAACTCAAAACCTATGTTAGCTACCTGGGACGAATGGAGTTAGGGGGGGGGGGGGGGGGTGACTACTAGAACCACTGCTTTTAATCAGGGCAAGGTGTCTGGTAACATGACCGAATACAAACAGTGCAGCTATTCCCTCCGCAAGGCTATCAAACAAGCTAAGCGTCAGTACAGAGACAAAGTAGAATCTCAATTCAACGGCTCAGACACAAGAGGCACGTGGCAGGGTCTACAGTCAATCACGGACTACAAGAAGAAATCCAGCCCAGTCATGGACCAGGAGGTCCTGATCCCAGGCAGACTAAATAACTTTTTTGCCCGCTTTGAGGACAATACAGTGCCACTTGACACGGCCTGCAACGAAAACATGCGGTCTCTCCTTCACTGCAGCCGAGGTGAGTAGACATTTAAACGTGTTAACCCTCGCAAGGCTGCAGGCCCAGACGGCATCCCCAGCCGCGCCCTCAGAGCATACGCAGACCAGCTGGCCGGTGTGTTTACGGACATATTGTGTATCATTTCGAGTTCCAGCTCCACAACTGTTTACCCTGGGATGTGATGAGCGTCCAATCTGATTATTTACGTCTTGGAACAGTAAAGAAAAGTCAAGGAGTTAAGTCAGCCGCTACGGCCAAGAGACACTGTCTGGTGAGACACACCAATTAGGCCTCAACGTCCCAAGATCATAGCTGATGTCCAGTAGCCAATCAGAAAACTGACTGCAATGTCGATATCTAGTATATTGTCAGGGCGATACTTTGATAATCTGTTAAAGTGGCAAACTGATAATCTGTTGCTGACGTATTTTGTATAGGTCACCTATGTTGACGTACTTTATATAAATCACCTATGTTGACGTATTTTATATAAGTCAACTATGTTGACGTATTTTATATAAGCCACCTATGTTGAGGTATTTTATATAAGTCACCTATGTTGAGGTATTTTATATAAGTCACCTAGTTGACGTATTTTATATAAGTCACCTATGTTGACGTATTTTGTATAGGTCACCTATGTTGAGGTATTTTGTATAGGTCACCTATGTTGAGGTATTTTATATAAGTCACCTATGTTGAGGTATTTTGTATAGGTCACCTATGTTGAGGTATTTTATATAAGTCACCTATGTTGACTTATTTTGTATAGGTCACCTATGTTGAGGTATTTTGTATAGGTCACCTATGTTGAGGTATTTTGTATAGGTCACCTATGTTGAGGTATTTTGTATAGGTCACCTATGTTGAGGTATTTTATATAAGTCACCTATGTTGACTTATTTTGTATAAGTCACCTATGTTGACGTATTTTATATAAGTCACCTATGTTGACGTATTTTATATAAGTCACCTATGTTGAGGTATTTTATATAAGTCACCTATGTTGAGGTATTTTATATAAGTGTACCTATGTTGACGGATTTTGTATAGGTCACCTATGTTGAGGTATTTTATATAAGTCACCTATGTTGAGGTATTTTATATACCCGAGCCACTACCTGTTCACCCTGCTATTATCCAGAATGCGAAGTCAGTACAGGTGCATCAAAGCTGGGACCGAGAGACTGAAAAAACAGCTTTATCTCAAGGCCATCAGACTGTTAAATAACCATCACTAGCACATTAGAAGCTGCTGTGTATATACATAGACTTGAAATCACTGGCCACTTTAATAATGGAACACTAGTCAACTTAATAATGTCTACATATCCTGCATTACCCATCTCATCTATACATATTGTATCCTATACTATTATACTGTATATTTTATGTTCTTAATTCAATTTCTTTACTAGATTTATGTATATTGGGTATGTGTTGTGTAATGGTTAGATATTACTTGTTAGATATTACTGCTATGAGCTAGAAGCACAAGCATTTCGCTACAGCCGCAACAACGTCTGCCTAACACATGTATGTGACCAAGATGATTTGATCTTTTGACTTGGTTGGGCCAGAAACAATACATTTTAATAGTTTAATAGTAATGGTGCAACTTTTCCTTTTCCTTTTCCTGAACAACGGGAAAGCGAAGAATGTCATTAAAACGATTATTATCTGGGAGATCGTTTCCTAGTCGCACAGTGCTCCCAAAATAAAACTCCTAGTCGCACAGTGCTCCCAAAATAAAACTTCTAGTCGCACAGTGCTCCCAAAATAAAACTCCTAGTCGCACAGTGCTCCCAAAATAAAACTCCTAGTCGCACAGTGCTCCCAAAATAAAACTCCTAGTCGCACATTCGGTGTATCCGGTGATAACAACTCTTCGGGTCTCTGTCATCCCCCCAGTCCATGTTCTCTCTCTGCCTCTCTCTCTCTCTGCCTCTCTCTCTCTCTCTGCCTCTCTCTCTCTCTCTGCCTCTCTCTCTCTCTTTCTGCTCCAAGTCCACAGAATCAACCCATTATCTCTACAATAAATGTCAGGTTGTGATGATTGATGCGGTTAAATAAATTGATTGGGACATTGAATTCACTGGTTTCTTGTTTACCCAGAGCAAGGATGAGGAGGTGCGTGAGCTGACGGAGAGATGAACCTGGCAACGGTGAGGCAGAGATATGGCAAGGGATACGAGGCCCGCTCGACACAACTGCAGAGAGATTAGACTTTTTTTCTTTCTCTCTACTTTATGATTGCCCTTGGCGATGGATGGGGAGAGTCATTGACTAAGATATAAAATAGCAGAGGTAGGCAACGGTCCCACTCCCTTGCTTGTAATGAGTTGACATGCTGTTGACTCGGACGAGTCATCTAGGGCATGAAAGGGATGGCCCCGACTTCAAAAGTGGCATATGCTACAGTGTGGTGGTGGAACACCTAGTAATAACACCGCTTGCCTATTGTCACTTCTAGTAACATTTTACAATACCCATCCTAGACATTGATTTGATTTGGATCTCTTTTAGTCCCCATTTGGACTAATCTTCCAAGAGTCCTTAAACATTATAATACAATTTATAATACAAACACACTTTCACATATAACACACTATTACAAACATACATAATACACTAGCATAATGACCCAATAAATACTCAATCTAAAAAATATTGATTCTTCATCTACTATAGTCCCACAACATTTCTATGTATTAGATTTAAATTGTTTTAAAATAATGTTTAAATGTATATATTGAAAGGTTTCTAGTTTGCTCAGTTGATTTATTCAATTTCTGTATTGCTCTAAATCGAAATGTTCTTTTGCCTATTTCTCTTTTCTGTCTGGACAACTCATAGATGGTGGACAATCTATTCCTAGTATTTACTGAATACCGTTGTGAATGGAACTTGGCCATTTTAAATGATGTATATTATGAAATAAAATAGCATGTTTTTTTTCAATTATCTTGTCGATTGATGACCAACCAAGAACACTGCACATGACTGCAACAGAAGAACCATATCTCCACCTTAAAACAATCCTTTATTCTGTGTATTCTGCAGCCTCCTAACTTCACTTGATGATGCATTTCCCCAGACCACCGAACAGTAGTTCACCTGACTCTCAATTAAAGCTTGTGTTATTTGCTGAATAATTTTTCCTGGTAAATATTTAACTATCCTTCTGATTATGCATGCTGTTTTAATATTTTCTTTTACACAGATTAGTTATTTGAGACGATCATGATAAGCAGTTGTCTAGCTGCACTCCCAATAGTTTGAGACACAATCGAACAACAAATTAATTCCAGTGTTTAGTGTGGTACGGCAACAGATCATCTTAGTTGAGGACTTATTCTGTCCCTGCAGACAGACAAACCATCACAACCCATCCCTGCCCATGCCATGACAAATCACTATCACCCCAATGCCGCATCTATTTCATGCCAAAAATGTGCTTTCCAGTAGGGATGGTCCGTGACCTCCGGGGTCACGGCAGGTGGAATCTGCTGTGGAGGCATGCGTCGGAGAGGAGAGCAGGCTTGGCTGACCTTCGGGCTCATCAGTAATGACTTTATTAGCGGGCAGATAAGAGGACGCCTTTAGGAGGCCATTACTGCCCTGTCAGCGAGAAGGACCCCACTATCTCCGCTGGGGAGATTGATGTCCCAGGCTTATCGACGAGCCACTTATCAGGAAGAACTTTCAGACGGATATTAAAAGCCATTGACTAGGGCCTGCTAGTCATCAAATACCGTCCTCTGCACTATAGCCTCCAAAGTGACAACTACTTTTCAATGGTTATTGATAATCAGTGGTGTCATGAAAATATCTTATCTTTGCGTTCAATATTTTTGTAAATATTTTTGTAAATAAGTCTAATGATTTTTTTAGAACAATTCTTGAAGTTGTTGTTTAAGTGCCACAAAATGCGTGATGGAAGGTAAATAGGGATCCACTCCTTTTAAATCAGAAATCTGGTTTATAATCTGTCTCGGCCTGATGGATCTATTTATGGTGGGATTCGAATGGCCATGACTCAACTTTCCATTCGTCATGTAAGTGGAGCAATCAGGAAAAAGATTGCAAAAGCAAACAACATGTCTGCTGTTTTTGCGTCGATGACCGATCACACCCACACTTACTATACTCCTCAACTAGCGAAAAAACAAAGTGCGTGAAGAAACGGCCTGACAGCGAGCCAAGACGTGGTGAGAGAGAAGTCGTCCGTGTGGACAGGCTATGAAAGAACACAGTGCATGAAGAAACGGCCTGACAGCGAGCCAAGACGTGGTGAGAGAGAAGTCGTCCGTGTGGACAGGCTATGAAAGAACACAGTGCGTGAAGAAACGGCCTGACAGCGAGCCAAGACGTGGTGAGAGAGAAGTCGTCCGTGTGGACAGGCTATGAAAGAACACAGTGCAAGAAGAAACGGCCTGACAGCGAGCCAAGACGTGGTGAGAGAGAAGTCATCCATGTGGACAGGCTATGAAAGAGCACAGTGCAAGCTTTATTCAGAGTGCATGAAGAAACGGCCTAACAGCGAGCCAAGACGTGGTGAGAGAGAAGTCAACCGTGTGGACAGGCTATGAAGGAACACAGTGCGTGAAGAAACGGCCTGACAGCGAGCCAAGACGTGATGAGAGAGAAGTCATCCTTGTGGACAGGCTATGAAGGAACACAGTGCGTGAAGAAACGGCCTGGCAGCGAGCCAAGACGTGATGAGAGAGAAGTCGTCCTTGTGGACAGGCTATGAAATAACATAGTGTGTGAAGAAACGGCCTGACAGCGAGCCAAGACGTGGTGAGAGAGAAGTCGTCCGTATGGACAGGCTATGAAAGAACACAGTGCAAGAAGAAACGGCCTGACAGCGAGCAAAGACGAGGTGAGAGAGAAGTTGTCCGTATGGACAGGCTATGAAGGAACACAGTGCGTGAAGAAACGGCCTGACAGCGAGCCAAGACGTGATGAGAGAGTAGTCATCCGTGTGGACAGGCTATGAAAGAGCACAGTGCGTGAAGAAACGGCCTGACAGAGAGCCAAGACGTGATGCGAGAGTAGTCATCCGTGTGGACAGGCTATGAAGGAACACAGTGCGTGAAGAAACGGCCTGACAGCGAGCCAAGACGTGATGAGAGAGTAGTCGTCCGTATGGACAGGCTATGAAAGAGCACAGTGCAAGCTTTATTCAAAGTGCGTGAAGAAACGGCCTGACAACAAGCCAAGACATGGTGAGAGAGTCGTCCGTATGGACAGACTTTGAAAGAGCACAGTGCAAGCTTTATTCAAAGTGCGTGAAGAAACGGTCTGACAGCGAGCCAAGACGTAGTGAGAGAGAAGACGTCCGTATGGACAGGCTATGAAAGAACACAGTGCATGAAGAAACGGCCAAACAGCGAGCCAAGACGTAGTGAGAGAGAGGTCATCCGTATGGACAGGCTATGAAAGAACACAGTGCGTGAAGAAACGGCATGACAGCGAGCCAGGACGTGGTGAGAGAGAAGTCGTCCGTGTGGACAGGCTATGAAGGAACACAGTGCATGAAGAAACGGCCTGACAGCAAGCCAAGACGTGGTGAGAGAGACCGACAACACACTCCTCTAGCTGACATTAACCTCCGCTTCATCGTTAAAGACTGACGACACACTCCTGTAGCTGTAACTAACCTCCGCTTCATCGTTAAAGACTGACGACAAACTCCTCTAGCTGTAACTAACCTCCGCTTCATCGTTAAAGACCGACTACACACTCCTCTAGCTGACATTAATCTCTGCTTCATCGTTAAAGACCGATGACACACTCCTCTAGCTGACATTAATCTCCGCTTCATCGTTAAAGACCGACGACACACTCCTCTAGCTGACATTAACCTCCGCTTCATCGTTAAAGACTGACGACACACTCCTCTAGCTGTAACTAACCTCTGCTTCATCGTTAAAGACTGACGACAAACTCCTCTAGCTGTAACTAACCTCCGCTTCATCGTTAAAGACCGACTACACACTCCTCTAGCTGACATTAATCTCTGCTTCATCGTTAAAGACCGATGACACACTCCTCTAGCTGACATTAATCTCCGCTTCATCGTTAAAGACCGACGACACACTCCTCTAGCTGACATTAACCTCCGCTTCAAAAAAAAAAGAGACAGAAACCAAAATACAGAGAGACTGGTGGTATGTGTGCTGGGTTGAGAAGCAGAAAGAGAGACATAAACCAAGATACAGAGACTGGTGGTATGTGTGCTGGGTTGAGAAGCAGAAAGAGAGACAGAAACTAAGATACAGAGACTGGTGGTATGGGAGGTATGGGAGTTGCATGGTTCGAGTGAGATGTCAAAAGTCCTTGACCCCAGCTGCTCAGTCACTCTTGGTGATAGGACAGCTCTCCTCTCTTAAACCCCTGCCTCACATTAGCCGTGTTAACAGTGCTATCGCCTAGTTGGGCCACCCTGCCTAGATAAGACACACCAATAACGCTGCTGATGGGCTCTGAGTGAGGGAGGGGGGCTGGACATGAGATGTTGGGGAG
>NC_048580.1:35735470-35780470 GCF_013265735.2 Oncorhynchus mykiss | reverse complement strand
CATACTTTATATCTGGTCATAGTCGGCAGTGAAAAAATGAAAGAAATCTCTTGAGCCAGGGTTTGGGGTGAAGCAGTGTGAATGTAATCGTGGTGTTGATCAGACTATTTATAAGAGAAAGATTTATCAATTATTGAAGCGTGTGTGTGTATACACACACAGGAGTTCTCATTGAAGAGAGAAGACTGGTACAAAGATGAATAATAAAGAGATGGAAGAGGGAGAGAAGACGGGTACAAAGATGAATAATAAAGAGATAGGAGAGTGAGAGAAGACTGGTACAAAGATTAATATAATAAAGAGACGGGAGAGGGAGAGAAGACTGGGTCAAAGATGAGTAATAAAGAGATGGGAGAGGGAGAGAAGAATGATACAAAGATGAATAATAAAGAGATGGAAGAGGGAGAGAAGACTGGGACAAAGATGAGTAATAAAGATATGGAAGAGGGAGAGAAGACTGGTACAGAGATGAATAATAAAGAGATGGGAGAGGGAGAGAAGACTGGTACAGAGATGAATAATAAAGAGATGGGAGAGAAGACTGGTACGGAGATGAATAATAAAGAGATGTGAGAGGGAGAGAAGACTGGTACAGAGATGAATAACAAAGAGATGGAAGAGAAGACTGGTACAAAGATGAGTAATAGAGATGGGAGAGGGAGAGAACTGGGTAAAAGATGAATAATAAGGAGATGGGAGATGGAGAGAAGACTGGTACAAAGATTAATATAATAAAGAGACGGGAGAGGGAGAGAAGACTGGTACAAAGATGAGTAATAAAGAGATGGGAGAGAGAGGTAAGACTGCTACAAATATGAATAATAAAGAGATGGGAGAGGGAGAGAAGACTGGTACAAAGATGAATAATAAAGAGATTGGAGAAGGAGAGATGACTGGTACAGAGATGAATAATAAAGATATGGGAGAGGTAGAGAAGACTGGTACAAAGATGAATAGTAAAGAGATGGAAGAGAAGACTGGTACAAAGATGAGTAATAAAGAGATGGAAGAGGGAGAGAAGACTGTTAGAAAGATGAATATAATAAAGAGATGGGAGAGGGAGAGAAGACTGGTAGAGAGATGAATAATCAAGAGATTGGAGAGAAGACTGGTACAGAGATGAATAATAAAGAGATTGGAGAGAAGACTGGTGCAAAGATGAATAATGAAGAGATGGGAGAGGGAGAGAAGACTGGTACAGATATTAATAATAAAGAGATGTGAGAGGGAGAGAAGACTTGTACAGCTATGAATAATAAAGATATGGGAGAGAAGACTGGTACAGAGTCAAATAATAACGAGATGGGAGAGAAGACTGGTACAAAGATGAATAATGAAGAGATGGAAGAGGGAGAGAAGACTGGTACAAAGATGAATAATAAGGAGATGGGAGAGTGTGAGAAGACTGGTGCTAAGATGAATATAATAAAGAGATGGGAGAGGGAGAGAAGACTGGTACAAAGATGAATAATAAAGAGATGGAAGATAAAGAGAAGCCTGATACAAAGATGAATAATAATGAGAAGGAAGAGGGAGAGAAGACTGGTATAAAGATGAATAATAAAGAGATGGGAGATGGAGAGAAGACTGGTACAAAGATGAATAATAAAGAGATAGGGAGAGAAGACTGGTAGAAAGATGAATATAATAAAGAGATGGGAGAGGGAGAGAAGACTGGTAGAGAGATGAATAATCAAGAGATGGGAGAGCAGACTGGTACAGGGATGAATAATAAAGAGATTGGAGAGAACACTGGTACAGAGATGAATAATAAAGAGATGGGAGAGAAGACTGGTGCAAAGATGAATAATGAAGAGATGGGAGAGGGAGAGAAGACTGGTACAGAGATGAATAATAAGGAGATGGGAGAGGGAGAGAAGACTGGTGCTAAGATGAATAATAAAGAGATGGAAGAGGGAGAGAAGACTGGTACAGAGATGAATAATAAAGAGATGAAAGAGAAGACTGGTACAGAGATGAATAATAAAGAGATGGGAGAGAAGACTGGTACAGAGATGAATAATAAAGAGATGGGAGAAGGAGAGAAGACTGGTACAGAGTTGAATAATAAAGAGATGGGAGAGAAGACTGGTACAGAGATGAATAATAAAGAGATGGGAGAGAGAGAGAAGACTGGTACAGAGATTAATAATAAAGAGATGGGAGAGAAGACTGGTACAGAGATGAATAATAAAGAGATGGGAGAAGGAGAGAAGACTGGTACAGAGTTGAATAATAAAGAGATGGGAGAGAAGACTGGTACAGAGATGAATAATAAAGAGATGGGAGAGGGAGAGAAGACTGGTACAGACATGAATAATAAAGAGATGGGAGAGAAGAGTGGTGCAAAGATGAGTAATAAAGAGATGGGAGAGGGAGAGAAGACTGGGTCAAAGATGAGTAATAAAGAGATGGGAGAGGGAGAGAAGAATGATACAAAGATGAATAATAAAGAGATGGAAGAGGGAGAGAAGACTGGTACAAAGATGAGTAATAAAGATATGGAAGAGGGAGAGAAGACTGATACAAAGATGAATAATAAAGCGATGGAAGAGGGAGAGAAGACTGGTACAGAGATGAATAATCAAGAGATGGGAGAGAAGACTGGTACAGAGATGAATAATAAAGAGATGGGAGAGAAAACTGGTACAGAGATGAATAATAAAGAGATGGGAGAGGGAGAGAAGACTGGTACAGAGATGAATAATAAAGAGATGGGAGAGAAGACTGGTACGGATATGAATAATAAAGAGATGTGAGAGGGAGAGAAGACTGGTACAGAGATGAATAACAAAGAGATGGAAGAGAAGACTGGTACAAAGAAGAGTAATAGAGATGGGAGAGGGAGAGAACTGGGTCAAAGATGAATAATAAGGAGATGGGAGAGGGAGATGGAGAGAAGACTGGTACAAAGATGAATCATAAAGAGATGGAAGAGAAGACTGGTACAGAGATGAGTAATAAAGAGATGCCAGAGAGAGAGATGGCTGGTACAAAGATGAATAATAATGAGAAGGAAGAGGGAGAGAAGACTGGTATAAAGATGAATAATAAAGAGATGGGAGATGGAGAGAAGACTGGTACAAAGATGAATAATAAAGAGATGGAAGAGAAGACTGGTACAGAGATGAGTAATAAAGAGATGGAAGAGAGAGAGATGGCTGGTACAAAGATGAATAATAAAGAGATGGAATAGGGAGAGAAGACTGGTAGAAAGATAAATATAATGAAGAGATGGGAGAGGGAGAGAAGACTGGTAGAGAGATGAATAATCAAGAGATGGGAGAGCAGACTGGTACATGGATGAATAATAAAGAGATTGGAGAGAACACTGGTACAGAGATGAATAATAAAGAGATGGGAGAGAAGACTGGTGCAAAGATGAATAATGCAGAGATGGGAGAGGGAGAGAAGACTGGTACAGAGATGAATAATAAAGAGATGGGAGAGGGAGAGAAGACTGGTACAGAGATTAATAATAAAGAGATGGGAGAGAAGACTGGTACAGAGATTAATAATAAAGAGATGGGAGAGGGAGAGAAGACTGGTACAGCTATGAATAATAAAGATATGGGAGAGAAGACTGGTACAGAGATGAATAATAAGGAGATGGGAGAGAAGACTGGTACAAAGATGAAGAGATGGAAGAGGGAGAGAAGACTGGTACAAAGAAGAATAATAAGGAGATGGGAGAGTGTGAGAAGACTGGTGCTAAGATGAATATAATAAAGAGATGGGAGAGGGAGAGAAGACTGGTACAAAGATGAATAATAAAGAGATGGAAGATAAAGAGAAGCCTGATACAAAGATGAATGAGAAGGAAGAGGGAGAGAAGACTGGTATAAAGATGAATAATAAAGAGATGGGAGATGGAGAGAAGACTGGTACAAATATGAATCATAAAGAGATTGGAGAGCGAGAGATGACTGGTACAGAGATGAATAATAAAGATATGGGAGAGGGAGAGAAGACTGGTATAAAGATAAATAGTAATGAGACGGGAGAAGGAGAGAAGACTGGTACAGAGATGAATAATAAAGAGATGGGAGAGAAGACTGGTACAGAGATGAATAATAAAGAGATTGGAGAGCGAGAGAAGACTGGTACAAAGATTAATAATAAAGAGATGGAAGAGAGAGAGAAGACTGGTACAAAGATGAATAATAAAGAGATGGGAGAGAAGACTGGTAACAAGATGAGTAATAAAGAGATGGGAGAGCGAGAGAAGACTGGTACAGAAATGAATAATGAAGAGCTGGGAGAGAAGACTGGTACAGAGATAAATAATAAAGAGATGGGAGGTGAAGACTGGTACAAAGATGAGTAATAAAGAGATGAGAGAGGGAGAAAAGACTGGTACAAAGATCAGTAATAAAGATATGGAAGAGGGAGAGAAGACTGATACAAAGATGAATAATAAAGAGATGGAAGAGGGAGAGAAGACTGGTACAGAGATGAATAATCAAGAGATGGGAGAGAAGACTGGTACAGAGATGAATAATAAAGAGATGAAAGAGAAGACTGGTACAGAGATTAATAATAAAGAGATGGGAGAGAAGACTGGTACAGAGAAGAATAATAAAGAGATGGGAGAAGGACAGAAGACTGGTACAGAGATGAATAATAAAGAGATGGGAGAGAGGACTGGTACAGAGATGAATAATAAAGAGGTGGGAGAGGGAGAGAAGAATGGGTCAAAGATGAGTAATAAAGAGATGGGAGAGGGAGAGAAGACTGGTACAAAGATGAGAAATAAAGAGATGGAAGAGGGAGAGAACACTGATACAAAGATGAATAATAAAGAGATGGAAGAGGGAGAGAAGACTGGTACAAAGATGAATAATAAAGAGATGGGAGAGAAGACTGGTAGAGAGATGAATAATAAAGAGATGGGAGAGAAGACTGGTACAAAGATGAGTAATAAAGAGATGGGAGAGGGAGAGAATAGTGGTACAAAGATGAGTAATAAAGATATGGAAGAGGGAGAGAAGACTGGTACAAAGATGAATAATAAAGAGATGGGAGAGAAGACTGGTAACAAGATGAGTAATAAAGAGATGGGAGAGCGAGAGAAGACTGGTACAGAAATGAATAATGAAGAGCTGGGAGAGAAGACTGGTACAGAGATAAATAATAAAGAGATGGGAGGTGAAGACTGGTACAAAGATGAGTAATAAAGAGATGAGAGAGGGAGAAAAGACTGGTACAAAGATCAGTAATAAAGATATGGAAGAGGGAGAGAAGACTGATACAAAGATGAATAATAAAGAGATGGAAGAGGGAGAGAAGACTGGTACAGAGATGAATAATCAAGAGATGGGAGAGAAGACTGGTACAGAGATGAATAATAAAGAGATGAAAGAGAAGACTGGTACAGAGATTAATAATAAAGAGATGGGAGAGAAGACTGGTACAGAGAAGAATAATAAAGAGATGGGAGAAGGAGAGAAGACTGGTACAGAGATGAATAATAAAGAGATGGGAGAGAGGACTGGTACAGAGATGAATAATAAAGAGGTGGGAGAGGGAGAGAAGAATGGGTCAAAGATGAGTAATAAAGAGATGGGAGAGGGAGAGAAGACTGGTACAAAGATGAGAAATAAAGAGATGGAAGAGGGAGAGAACACTGATACAAAGATGAATAATAAAGAGATGGAAGAGGGAGAGAAGACTGGTACAAAGATGAATAATAAAGAGATGGGAGAGAAGACTGGTAGAGAGATGAATAATAAAGAGATGGGAGAGAAGACTGGTACAAAGATGAGTAATAAAGAGATGGGAGAGGGAGAGAATAGTGGTACAAAGATGAGTAATAAAGATATGGAAGAGGGAGAGAAGACTGATACAAAGATGAATAACAAAGAGATGGAAGAGGGAGAGAAGACTGGTAAAAGATGAATAATAAAGAGATGGGAGAGAAGACTGGTAGAGAGATTAATAATAAAGAGATGGGAGAGAAGACTGGTACAAAGATGAGTAATAAAGAGATGGGAGAGCGAGAGAAGACTGGTACAGAAATGAATAATGAAGAGCTGGGAGAGAAGACTGGTACAGAGATAAATAATAAAGAGATGGGAGGTGAAGACTGGTACAAAGATGAGTAATAAAGAGATGAGAGAGGGAGAAAAGACTGGTACAAAGATCAGTAATAAAGATATGGAAGAGGGAGAGAAGACTGATACAAAGATGAATAATAAAGAGATGGAAGAGGGAGAGAAGACTGGTACAGAGATGAATAATCAAGAGATGGGAGAGAAGACTGGTACAGAGATGAATAATAAAGAGATGAAAGAGAAGACTGGTACAGAGATTAATAATAAAGAGATGGGAGAGAAGACTGGTACAGAGATGAATAATAAAGAGATGGGAGAAGGAGAGAAGACTGGTACAGAGATGAATAATAAAGAGATGGGAGAGAAGACTGGTACAGATATGAATAATAAAGAGGTGGGAGAGGGATAGAAGACTGGGTCAAAGATGAGTAATAAAGAGATGGGAGAGGGAGAGAAGACTGGTACAAAGATGAGAAATAAAGAGATGGAAGAGGGAGAGAACACTGATACAAAGATGAATAATAAAGAGATGGAAGAGGGAGAGAAGACTGGTACAAAGATGAATAATAAAGAGATGGGAGAGAAGACTGGTAGAGAGATGAATAATAAAGAGATGGGAGAGAAGACTGGTACAAAGATGAGTAATAAAGAGATGGGAGATGGAGAGAATAGTGGTACAAAGATGAGTAATAAAGATATGGAAGAGGGAGAGAAGACTGGTAAAAGATGAATAATAAAGAGATGGGAGAGAAGACTGGTAGAGAGATGAATAATAAAGAGATGGGAGAGAAGACTGGTACAAAGATGAGTAATAAAGATATGGAAGAGGGAGAGAAGACTGATACAAAGATGAATAACAAAGAGATGGAAGAGGGAGAGAAGACTGGTAAAAGATGAATAATAAAGAGATGGGAGAGAAGACTGGTAGAGAGATTAATAATAAAGAGATGGGAGAGAAGACTGGTACAGATATGAATAATAAAGAGATGGGAGAGGGAGAGAAGACTGGTACAAAGATGAGAAATAAAGAGATGGAAGAGGGAGAGAACACTGATACAAAGATGAATAATAAAGAGATGGAAGAGGGAGAGAAGACTGGTACAAAGATGAATAATAAAGAGATGGGAGAGAAGACTGGTAGAGAGATGAATAATAAAGAGATGGGAGAGAAGACTGGTACAAAGATGAGTAATAAAGAGATGGGAGATGGAGAGAATAGTGGTACAAAGATGAGTAATAAAGATATGGAAGAGGGAGAGAAGACTGGTAAAAGATGAATAATAAAGAGATGGGAGAGAAGACTGGTAGAGAGATGAATAATAAAGAGATGGGAGAGAAGACTGGTACAAAGATGAGTAATAAAGAGATGGGAGAGGGAGAGAATAGTGGTACAAAGATGAGTAATAAAGATATGGAAGAGGGAGAGAAGACTGGTAAAAGATGAATAATAAAGAGATGGGAGAGGGAGAGAAGACTGGTAAAAGATGAGTAATAAAGAGATGGGAGAGGGAGAGAATAGTGGTACAAAGATGAGTAATAAAGATATGGAAGAGGGAGAGAAGACTGATACAAAGATGAATAACAAAGAGATGGAAGAGGGAGAGAAGACTGGTAAAAGATGAATAATAAAGAGATGGGAGAGAAGACTGGTAGAGAGATTAATAATAAAGAGATGGGAGAGAAGACTGGTACAGATATGAATAATAAAGAGGTGGGAGAGGGATAGAAGACTGGGTCAAAGATGAGTAATAAAGAGATGGGAGAGGGAGAGAAGACTGGTACAAAGATGAGAAATAAAGAGATGGAAGAGGGAGAGAACACTGATACAAAGATGAATAATAAAGAGATGGAAGAGGGAGAGAAGACTGGTACAAAGATGAGTAATAAAGAGATGGGAGAGCGAGAGAAGACTGGTACAGAAATGAATAATGAAGAGCTGGGAGAGAAGACTGGTACAGAGATAAATAATAAAGAGATGGGAGGTGAAGACTGGTACAAAGATGAGTAATAAAGAGATGAGAGAGGGAGAAAAGACTGGTACAAAGATCAGTAATAAAGATATGGAAGAGGGAGAGAAGACTGATACAAAGATGAATAATAAAGAGATGGGAGAGAAGACTGGTACAGAGATGAATAATAAAGAGATGAAAGAGAAGACTGGTACAGAGATTAATAATAAAGAGATGGGAGAGAAGACTGGTACAGAGATGAATAATAAAGAGATGGGAGAAGGAGAGAAGACTGGTACAGAGATGAATAATAAAGAGATGGGAGAGAAGACTGGTACAGAGATGAATAATAAAGAGGTGGGAGAGGGATAGAAGACTGGGTCAAAGATGAGTAATAAAGAGATGGGAGAGGGAGAGAAGACTGGTACAAAGATGAGAAATAAAGAGATGGAAGAGGGAGAGAACACTGATACAAAGATGAATAATAAAGAGATGGAAGAGGGAGAGAAGACTGGTACAAAGATGAATAATAAAGAGATGGGAGAGAAGACTGGTAGAGAGATGAATAATAAAGAGATGGGAGAGAAGACTGGTACAAAGATGAGTAATAAAGAGATGGGAGAGGGAGAGAATAGTGGTACAAATATGAGTAATAAAGATATGGAAGAGGGAGAGAAGACTGATACAAAGATGAATAACAAAGAGATGGAAGAGGGAGAGAAGACTGGTAAAAGATGAGTAATAAAGAGATGGGAGAGGGAGAGAATAGTGGTACAAAGATGAGTAATAAAGATATGGAAGAGGGAGAGAAGACTGGTAAAATATGAATAATAAAGAGATGGGAGAGAAGACTGGTAGAGAGATGAATAATAAAGAGATGGGAGAGAAGACTGGTACAAAGATGAATAATAAAGAGATGGGAGAGGGAGAGAATAGTGGTACAAAGATGAGTAATAAAGATATGGAAGAGGGAGAGAAGACTGGTAAAAGATGAATAAGAAAGAGATGGGAGAGAAGACTGGTAGAGAGATGAATAATAAAGAGATGGGAGAGAAGACTGGTACAAAGATGAGTAATAAAGAGATGGGAGAGGGAGAGAATAGTGGTACAAAGATGAGTAATAAAGATATGGAAGAGGGAGAGAAGACTGATACAAAGATGAATAACAAAGAGATGGAAGAGGGAGAGAAGACTGGTAAAAGATGAATAATAAAGAGATGGGAGAGAAGACTGGTAGAGAGATTAATAATAAAGAGATGGGAGAGAAGACTGGTACAAAGATGAGTAATAAAGAGATGGGAGAGCGAGAGAAGACTGGTACAGAAATGAATAATGAAGAGCTGGGAGAGAAGACTGGTACAGAGATAAATAATAAAGAGATGGGAGGTGAAGACTGGTACAAAGATGAGTAATAAAGAGATGAGAGAGGGAGAAAAGACTGGTACAAAGATCAGTAATAAAGATATGGAAGAGGGAGAGAAGACTGATACAAAGATGAATAATAAAGAGATGGAAGAGGGAGAGAAGACTGGTACAGAGATGAATAATCAAGAGATGGGAGAGAAGACTGGTACAGAGATGAATAATAAAGAGATGAAAGAGAAGACTGGTACAGAGATTAATAATAAAGAGATGGGAGAGAAGACTGGTACAGAGATGAATAATAAAGAGATGGGAGAAGGAGAGAAGACTGGTACAGAGATGAATAATAAAGAGATGGGAGAGAAGACTGGTACAGATATGAATAATAAAGAGGTGGGAGAGGGATAGAAGACTGGGTCAAAGATGAGTAATAAAGAGATGGGAGAGGGAGAGAAGACTGGTACAAAGATGAGAAATAAAGAGATGGAAGAGGGAGAGAACACTGATACAAAGATGAATAATAAAGAGATGGAAGAGGGAGAGAAGACTGGTACAAAGATGAATAATAAAGAGATGGGAGAGAAGACTGGTAGAGAGATGAATAATAAAGAGATGGGAGAGAAGACTGGTACAAAGATGAGTAATAAAGAGATGGGAGATGGAGAGAATAGTGGTACAAAGATGAGTAATAAAGATATGGAAGAGGGAGAGAAGACTGGTAAAAGATGAATAATAAAGAGATGGGAGAGAAGACTGGTAGAGAGATGAATAATAAAGAGATGGGAGAGAAGACTGGTACAAAGATGAGTAATAAAGATATGGAAGAGGGAGAGAAGACTGATACAAAGATGAATAACAAAGAGATGGAAGAGGGAGAGAAGACTGGTAAAAGATGAATAATAAAGAGATGGGAGAGGGAGAGAAGACTGGTAAAAGATGAGTAATAAAGAGATGGGAGAGAAGACTGGTACAGATATGAATAATAAAGAGATGGGAGAGGGAGAGAAGACTGGTACAAAGATGAGAAATAAAGAGATGGAAGAGGGAGAGAACACTGATACAAAGATGAATAATAAAGAGATGGAAGAGGGAGAGAAGACTGGTACAAAGATGAATAATAAAGAGATGGGAGAGAAGACTGGTAGAGAGATGAATAATAAAGAGATGGGAGAGAAGACTGGTACAAAGATGAGTAATAAAGAGATGGGAGATGGAGAGAATAGTGGTACAAAGATGAGTAATAAAGATATGGAAGAGGGAGAGAAGACTGGTAAAAGATGAATAATAAAGAGATGGGAGAGAAGACTGGTAGAGAGATGAATAATAAAGAGATGGGAGAGAAGACTGGTACAAAGATGAGTAATAAAGAGATGGGAGAGGGAGAGAATAGTGGTACAAAGATGAGTAATAAAGATATGGAAGAGGGAGAGAAGACTGGTAAAAGATGAATAATAAAGAGATGGGAGAGGGAGAGAAGACTGGTAAAAGATGAGTAATAAAGAGATGGGAGAGGGAGAGAATAGTGGTACAAAGATGAGTAATAAAGATATGGAAGAGGGAGAGAAGACTGATACAAAGATGAATAACAAAGAGATGGAAGAGGGAGAGAAGACTGGTAAAAGATGAATAATAAAGAGATGGGAGAGAAGACTGGTAGAGAGATTAATAATAAAGAGATGGGAGAGAAGACTGGTACAGATATGAATAATAAAGAGGTGGGAGAGGGATAGAAGACTGGGTCAAAGATGAGTAATAAAGAGATGGGAGAGGGAGAGAAGACTGGTACAAAGATGAGAAATAAAGAGATGGAAGAGGGAGAGAACACTGATACAAAGATGAATAATAAAGAGATGGAAGAGGGAGAGAAGACTGGTACAAAGATGAGTAATAAAGAGATGGGAGAGCGAGAGAAGACTGGTACAGAAATGAATAATGAAGAGCTGGGAGAGAAGACTGGTACAGAGATAAATAATAAAGAGATGGGAGGTGAAGACTGGTACAAAGATGAGTAATAAAGAGATGAGAGAGGGAGAAAAGACTGGTACAAAGATCAGTAATAAAGATATGGAAGAGGGAGAGAAGACTGATACAAAGATGAATAATAAAGAGATGGGAGAGAAGACTGGTACAGAGATGAATAATAAAGAGATGAAAGAGAAGACTGGTACAGAGATTAATAATAAAGAGATGGGAGAGAAGACTGGTACAGAGATGAATAATAAAGAGATGGGAGAAGGAGAGAAGACTGGTACAGAGATGAATAATAAAGAGATGGGAGAGAAGACTGGTACAGAGATGAATAATAAAGAGGTGGGAGAGGGATAGAAGACTGGGTCAAAGATGAGTAATAAAGAGATGGGAGAGGGAGAGAAGACTGGTACAAAGATGAGAAATAAAGAGATGGAAGAGGGAGAGAACACTGATACAAAGATGAATAATAAAGAGATGGAAGAGGGAGAGAAGACTGGTACAAAGATGAATAATAAAGAGATGGGAGAGAAGACTGGTAGAGAGATGAATAATAAAGAGATGGGAGAGAAGACTGGTACAAAGATGAGTAATAAAGAGATGGGAGAGGGAGAGAATAGTGGTACAAATATGAGTAATAAAGATATGGAAGAGGGAGAGAAGACTGATACAAAGATGAATAACAAAGAGATGGAAGAGGGAGAGAAGACTGGTAAAAGATGAGTAATAAAGAGATGGGAGAGGGAGAGAATAGTGGTACAAAGATGAGTAATAAAGATATGGAAGAGGGAGAGAAGACTGGTAAAATATGAATAATAAAGAGATGGGAGAGAAGACTGGTAGAGAGATGAATAATAAAGAGATGGGAGAGAAGACTGGTACAAAGATGAATAATAAAGAGATGGGAGAGGGAGAGAATAGTGGTACAAAGATGAGTAATAAAGATATGGAAGAGGGAGAGAAGACTGGTAAAAGATGAATAAGAAAGAGATGGGAGAGAAGACTGGTAGAGAGATGAATAATAAAGAGATGGGAGAGAAGACTGGTACAAAGATGAGTAATAAAGAGATGGGAGAGGGAGAGAATAGTGGTACAAAGATGAGTAATAAAGATATGGAAGAGGGAGAGAAGACTGATACAAAGATGAATAACAAAGAGATGGAAGAGGGAGAGAAGACTGGTAAAAGATGAATAATAAAGAGATGGGAGAGAAGACTGGTAGAGAGATTAATAATAAAGAGATGGGAGAGAAGACTGGTACAAAGATGAGTAATAAAGAGATGGGAGAGCGAGAGAAGACTGGTACAGAAATGAATAATGAAGAGCTGGGAGAGAAGACTGGTACAGAGATAAATAATAAAGAGATGGGAGGTGAAGACTGGTACAAAGATGAGTAATAAAGAGATGAGAGAGGGAGAAAAGACTGGTACAAAGATCAGTAATAAAGATATGGAAGAGGGAGAGAAGACTGATACAAAGATGAATAATAAAGAGATGGAAGAGGGAGAGAAGACTGGTACAGAGATGAATAATCAAGAGATGGGAGAGAAGACTGGTACAGAGATGAATAATAAAGAGATGAAAGAGAAGACTGGTACAGAGATTAATAATAAAGAGATGGGAGAGAAGACTGGTACAGAGATGAATAATAAAGAGATGGGAGAAGGAGAGAAGACTGGTACAGAGATGAATAATAAAGAGATGGGAGAGAAGACTGGTACAGATATGAATAATAAAGAGGTGGGAGAGGGATAGAAGACTGGGTCAAAGATGAGTAATAAAGAGATGGGAGAGGGAGAGAAGACTGGTACAAAGATGAGAAATAAAGAGATGGAAGAGGGAGAGAACACTGATACAAAGATGAATAATAAAGAGATGGAAGAGGGAGAGAAGACTGGTACAAAGATGAATAATAAAGAGATGGGAGAGAAGACTGGTAGAGAGATGAATAATAAAGAGATGGGAGAGAAGACTGGTACAAAGATGAGTAATAAAGAGATGGGAGAGGGAGAGAATAGTGGTACAAAGATGAGTAATAAAGATATGGAAGAGGGAGAGAAGACTGGTAAAAGATTAATAATAAAGAGATGGGAGAGGGAGAGAAGACTGGTAAAAGATGAGTAATAAAGAGATGGGAGAGGGAGAGAATAGTGGTACAAAGATGAGTAATAAAGATATGGAAGAGGGAGAGAAGACTGATACAAAGATGAATAACAAAGAGATGGAAGAGGGAGAGAAGACTGGTAAAAGATGAATAATAAAGAGATGGGAGAGAAGACTGGTAGAGAGATTAATAATAAAGAGATGGGAGAGAAGACTGGTACAAAGATGAGTAATAAAGAGATGGGAGAGCGAGAGAAGACTGGTACAGAAATGAATAATGAAGAGCTGGGAGAGAAGACTGGTACAGAGATAAATAATAAAGAGATGGGAGGTGAAGACTGGTACAAAGATGAGTAATAAAGAGATGAGAGAGGGAGAAAAGACTGGTACAAAGATCAGTAATAAAGATATGGAAGAGGGAGAGAAGACTGATACAAAGATGAATAATAAAGAGATGGGAGAGAAGACTGGTACAGAGATGAATAATAAAGAGATGAAAGAGAAGACTGGTACAGAGATTAATAATAAAGAGATGGGAGAGAAGACTGGTACAGAGATGAATAATAAAGAGATGGGAGAAGGAGAGAAGACTGGTACAGAGATGAATAATAAAGAGATGGGAGAGAAGACTGGTACAGAGATGAATAATAAAGAGGTGGGAGAGGGATAGAAGACTGGGTCAAAGATGAGTAATAAAGAGATGGGAGAGGGAGAGAAGACTGGTACAAAGATGAGAAATAAAGATATGGAAAAGGGAGAGAACACTGATACAAAGATGAATAATAAAGAGATGGAAGAGGGAGAGAAGACTGGTACAAAGATGAATAATAAAGAGATGGGAGAGAAGACTGGTAGAGAGATGAATAATAAAGAGATGGGAGAGAAGACTGGTACAAAGATGAGTAATAAAGAGATGGGAGAGGGAGAGAATAGTGGTACAAATATGAGTAATAAAGATATGGAAGAGGGAGAGAAGACTGATACAAAGATGAATAACAAAGAGATGGAAGAGGGAGAGAAGACTGGTAAAAGATGAGTAATAAAGAGATGGGAGAGGGAGAGAATAGTGGTACAAAGATGAGTAATAAAGATATGGAAGAGGGAGAGAAGACTGGTAAAATATGAATAATAAAGAGATGGGAGAGAAGACTGGTAGAGAGATGAATAATAAAGAGATGGGAGAGAAGACTGGTACAAAGATGAGTAATAAAGAGATGGGAGAGGGAGAGAATAGTGGTACAAAGATGAGTAATAAAGATATGGAAGAGGGAGAGAAGACTGATACAAAGATGAATAACAAAGAGATGGAAGAGGGAGAGAAGACTGGTAAAAGATGAATAATAAAGAGATGGGAGAGAAGACTGGTAGAGAGATGAATAATAAAGAGATGGGAGAGAAGACTGGTACAAAGATGAGTAATAAAGAGATGGGAGAGGGAGAGAATAGTGGTACAAAGATGAGTAATAAAGATATGGAAGAGGGAGAGAAGACTGGTAAAAGATAAATAATAAAGAGATGGGAGAGAAGACTGGTAGAGAGATGAATAATAAAGAGATGTGAGAGAAGACTGGTACAAAGATGAGTAATAAAGAGATGGGAGAGGGAGAGAATAGTGGTACAAAGATGAGTAATAAAGATATGGAAGAGGGAGAGAAGACTGATACAAAGATGAATAACAAAGAGATGGAAGAGGGAGAGAAGACTGGTAAAAGATGAATAATAAAGAGATGGGAGAGAAGACTGGTAGAGAGATGAGTAATAAAGAGATGGGAGAGCGAGAGAAGACTGGTACAGAAATGAATAATGAAGAGCTGGGAGAGAAGACTGGTACAGAGATAAATAATAAAGAGATGGGAGGTGAAGACTGGTACAAAGATGAGTAATAAAGAGATGAGAGAGGGAGAAAAGACTGGTACAAAGATCAGTAATAAAGATATGGAAGAGGGAGAGAAGACTGATACAAAGATGAATAATAAAGAGATGGAAGAGGGAGAGAAGACTGGTACAGAGATGAATAATCAAGAGATGGGAGAGAAGACTGGTACAGAGATGAATAATAAAGAGATGAAAGAGAAGACTGGTACAGAGATTAATAATAAAGAGATGGGAGAGGGAGAGAATAGTGGTACAAAGATGAGTAATAAAGATATGGAAGAGGGAGAGAAGACTGATACAAAGATGAATAACAAAGAGATGGAAGAGGGAGAGAAGACTGGTAAAAGATGAATAATAAAGAGATGGGAGAGAAGACTGGTAGAGAGATTAATAATAAAGAGATGGGAGAGAAGACTGGTACAAAGATGAGTAATAAAGAGATGGGAGAGCGAGAGAAGACTGGTACAGAAATGAATAATGAAGAGCTGGGAGAGAAGACTGGTACAGAGATAAATAATAAAGAGATGGGAGGTGAAGACTGGTACAAAGATGAGTAATAAAGAGATGAGAGAGGGAGAAAAGACTGGTACAAAGATCAGTAATAAAGATATGGAAGAGGGAGAGAAGACTGATACAAAGATGAATAATAAAGAGATGGGAGAGAAGACTGGTACAGAGATGAATAATAAAGAGATGAAAGAGAAGACTGGTACAGAGATTAATAATAAAGAGATGGGAGAGAAGACTGGTACAGAGATGAATAATAAAGAGATGGGAGAAGGAGAGAAGACTGGTACAGAGATGAATAATAAAGAGATGGGAGAGAAGACTGGTACAGAGATGAATAATAAAGAGGTGGGAGAGGGATAGAAGACTGGGTCAAAGATGAGTAATAAAGAGATGGGAGAGGGAGAGAAGACTGGTACAAAGATGAGAAATAAAGATATGGAAAAGGGAGAGAACACTGATACAAAGATGAATAATAAAGAGATGGAAGAGGGAGAGAAGACTGGTACAAAGATGAATAATAAAGAGATGGGAGAGAAGACTGGTAGAGAGATGAATAATAAAGAGATGGGAGAGAAGACTGGTACAAAGATGAGTAATAAAGAGATGGGAGAGGGAGAGAATAGTGGTACAAATATGAGTAATAAAGATATGGAAGAGGGAGAGAAGACTGATACAAAGATGAATAACAAAGAGATGGAAGAGGGAGAGAAGACTGGTAAAAGATGAGTAATAAAGAGATGGGAGAGGGAGAGAATAGTGGTACAAAGATGAGTAATAAAGATATGGAAGAGGGAGAGAAGACTGGTAAAATATGAATAATAAAGAGATGGGAGAGAAGACTGGTAGAGAGATGAATAATAAAGAGATGGGAGAGAAGACTGGTACAAAGATGAGTAATAAAGAGATGGGAGAGGGAGAGAATAGTGGTACAAAGATGAGTAATAAAGATATGGAAGAGGGAGAGAAGACTGATACAAAGATGAATAACAAAGAGATGGAAGAGGGAGAGAAGACTGGTAAAAGATGAATAATAAAGAGATGGGAGAGAAGACTGGTAGAGAGATGAATAATAAAGAGATGGGAGAGAAGACTGGTACAAAGATGAGTAATAAAGAGATGGGAGAGGGAGAGAATAGTGGTACAAAGATGAGTAATAAAGATATGGAAGAGGGAGAGAAGACTGGTAAAAGATAAATAATAAAGAGATGGGAGAGAAGACTGGTAGAGAGATGAATAATAAAGAGATGTGAGAGAAGACTGGTACAAAGATGAGTAATAAAGAGATGGGAGAGGGAGAGAATAGTGGTACAAAGATGAGTAATAAAGATATGGAAGAGGGAGAGAAGACTGATACAAAGATGAATAACAAAGAGATGGAAGAGGGAGAGAAGACTGGTAAAAGATGAATAATAAAGAGATGGGAGAGAAGACTGGTAGAGAGATGAGTAATAAAGAGATGGGAGAGCGAGAGAAGACTGGTACAGAAATGAATAATGAAGAGCTGGGAGAGAAGACTGGTACAGAGATAAATAATAAAGAGATGGGAGGTGAAGACTGGTACAAAGATGAGTAATAAAGAGATGAGAGAGGGAGAAAAGACTGGTACAAAGATCAGTAATAAAGATATGGAAGAGGGAGAGAAGACTGATACAAAGATGAATAATAAAGAGATGGAAGAGGGAGAGAAGACTGGTACAGAGATGAATAATCAAGAGATGGGAGAGAAGACTGGTACAGAGATGAATAATAAAGAGATGAAAGAGAAGACTGGTACAGAGATTAATAATAAAGAGATGGGAGAGAAGACTGGTACAGAGATGAATAATAAAGAGATGGGAGAAGGAGAGAAGACTGGTACAGAGATGAATAATAAAGAGATGGGAGAGAAGACTGGTACAGAGATGAATAATAAAGAGGTGGGAGTGGGATAGAAGACTGGGTCAAAGATGAGTAATAAAGAGATGGGAGAGGGAGAGAACACTGATACAAAGATGAATAATAAAGAGATGGAAGAGGGAGAGAAGACTGGTACAAAGATGAATAATAAAGAGATGGGAGAGAAGACTGGTAGAGAGATGAATAATAAAGAGATGGGAGAGAAGACTGGTACAAAGATGAGTAATAAAGAGATGGGAGTGGGAGAGAATAGTGGTACAAAGATGAGTAATAAAGATATGGAAGAGGGAGAGAAGACTGATACAAAGATGAATAACAAAGAGATGGAAGAGGGAGAGAAGACTGGTAAAAGATGAGTAATAAAGAGATGGGAGAGGGAGAGAATAGTGGTACAAAGATGAGTAATAAAGATATGGAAGAGGGAGAGAAGACTGGTAAAATATGAATAATAAAGAGATGGGAGAGAAGACTGGTAGAGACATGAATAATAAAGAGATGGGAGAGAAGACTGGTACAAAGATGAGTAATAAAGAGATGGGAGAGGGAGAGAATAGTGGTACAAAGATGAGTAATAAAGATATGGAAGAGGGAGAGAAGACTGGTAAAAGATGAATAATAAAGAGATGGGAGAGAAGACTGGTAGAGAGATGAATAATAAAGAGATGGGAGAGAAGACTGGTACAAAGATGAGTAATAAAGAGATGGGAGAGGGAGAGAATAGTGGTACAAAGATGAGTAATAAAGATATGGAAGAGGGAGAGAAGACTGATACAAAGATGAATAACAAAGAGATGGAAGAGGGAGAGAAGACTGGTAAAAGATGAATAATAAAGAGATGGGAGAGAAGACTGGTAGAGAGATGAGTAATAAAGAGATGGGAGAGCGAGAGAAGACTGGTACAGAAATGAATAATGAAGAGCTGGGAGAGAAGACTGGTACAGAGATAAATAATAAAGAGATGGGAGGTGAAGACTGGTACAAAGATGAGTAATAAAGAGATGAGAGAGGGAGAAAAGACTGGTACAAAGATCAGTAATAAAGATATGGAAGAGGGAAAGAAGACTGATACAAAGATGAATAATAAAGAGATGGAAGAGGGAGAGAAGACTGGTACAGAGATGAATAATCAAGAGATGGGAGAGAAGACTGGTACAGAGATGAATAATAAAGAGATGAAAGAGAAGACTGGTACAGAGATTAATAATAAAGAGATGGGAGAGAAGACTGGTACAGAGATGAATAATAAAGAGATGGGAGAAGGAGAGAAGACTGGTACAGAGATGAATAATAAAGAGATGGGAGAGAAGACTGGTACAGAGATGAATAATAAAGAGGTGGGAGAGGGAGAGAAGAATGGGTCAAAGATGAGTAATAAAGCGATGGGAGAGGGAGAGAAGACTCGTACAAAGATGAGAAATAAAGAGATGGAAGAGGGAGAGAACACTGATACAAAGATGAATAATAAAGAGATGGAAGAGGGAGAGAAGACTGGTACAAAGATGAATAATAAAGAGATGGGAGAGAAGACTGGTAGAGAGATGAATAATAAAGAGATGGGAGAGAAGACTGGTACAAAGATGAGTAATAAAGAGATGGGAGAGGGAGAGAATAGTGGTACAAAGATGAGTAATAAAGATATGGAAGAGGGAGAGAAGACTGATACAAAGATGAATAACAAAGAGATGGAAGAGGGAGAGAAGACTGGTAGAGAGATGAATAATAAAGAGATGGGAGAGAAGACTGGTACAAAGATGAGTAATAAAGAGATGGGGGAGCGAGAGAAGACTGGTACAGAAGTGAATAATGAAGAGATGGGAGAGAAGACTGGTACAGAAATGAATAATGAAGAGATGGGAGAGAAGACTGGTAAGGAAATAAGTAATAAAGAGATGGGAGGTGAAGACTGGTACAAAGATGAGTAATAAAGAGATGGGAGAGGGAGAAAATACTGGTACAAAGATCAGTAATAAAGATATAGAAGAGGGAGAGAAGACTGGTACAGAGATTAATAATAAAGAGATGGGAGAGAAGACTGGTACAGAGATGAATAGAAAAGAGATGGGAGAGAAGACTGGTACAGAGATGAATAATAAAGAGATGGGAGAGGGAGAGAAGATTGGTACAGAGATGAATAAAAAAAGAGATGGAAGAGAAGACTGGTACAAAGATGAGTTAAAAAGAGATGGGAGAGGGAGAGAACTGGTTCAAAGATGAGTAAAAAAGAGATGGGAGAGGGAGAGAAGACTGATACAAAGATGGAAGAGGGAGAGAAGACTGGTAAAAAGATGAATAATAAGGAGATGGGAGAGGGTGTGAAGACTGGTGCTAAGATGAATATAATAAAGAGATGGGAGATGGAGAGAAGACTGGTACAAAGATGAATAATAAAGAGATGGGAGAGAAGACTGGTACAGAGATGAATAATAAAGAGATGGGAGAGGGAGAGAAGACTGGTACAGAGATGAATAATAAAGAGATGGGAGAGAAGACTGGTACAGAGATTAATAATAAAGAGATGGGAGAGGGAGAGAAGACTGGTACAGCTATGAATAATAAAGATATGGGAGAGAAGACTGGTACAGAGATGAATAATAACGAGATGGGAGAGAAGACTGGTACAAAGATGAATAATGAAGAGATGGAAGAGGGAGAGAAGACTGGTACAAAGATGAATAATAAGGAGATGGGAGAGTGTGAGAAGACTGGTGCTAAGATGAATATAATAAAGAGATGGGAGAGGGAGAGAAGACTGGTACAAAGATTAATAATAAAGAGATGGAAGAGGGAGAGAAGACTGATACAAAGATGAATAATAAAGAGATGGAAGAGGGAGAGAAGACTGGTACAGAGATGAATAATCAAGAGATGGGAGAGAAGACTGGTACAGAGATGAATAATAAAGAGGTGAAAGAGAAGACTGGTACAGAGATGAATAATAAAGAGATGGGAGAGAAGACTGGTGCAAAGATTAATAATGAAGAGATGGGAGAGGGAGAGAAGACTGGTACAGAGATTAATAATAAAGAGATGGGAGAGAAGACTGGTACAGAGATGAATAATAAGGAGATGGGAGAAGGAGAGGGAAAGAAGACTGGTGCTAAGATGAATAATAAAGAGATGGAAGAGGGAGAGAAGACTGGTACAAAGATGAGTAATAAAGATATGGAAGAGGGAGAGAAGACTGATACAAAGATGAATAATAAAGAGATGGAAGAGGGAGAGAAGACTAGTACAGAGATGAATAATCAAGATATGGGAGAGAAGACTGGTACAGAGATGAATAATAAAGAGATGGGAGAGAAGACTTGTACAGAGATGAATAATAAAGAGATGGGAGAGAAGACTGGTGCAAAGATGAATAATGAAGAGATGGGAGAGGGAGAGAAGACTGGTACAGAGATGAATAATAAAGAGATGGGAGAGAAGACTGGTACAGAGATGAATAATAAAGAGATGGGAGAAGGAGAGAAGACTGGTACAGAGATGAATAATAAAGAGATGGGAGAGAAGACTGGTACGGAGATGAATAACAAAGAGATGGAAGAGAAGACTGGTACAAAGATGAGTAATAAAGAGATGGGAGAGGGAGAGAACTGTATCAAAGATGAGTAAAAAAGAGATGGGAGAGGGAGAGAAGACTGGTACAAAGATGAATAATAAAGAGATGGAAGAGAAGACTGGTACAGAGATGAATAATAAAGAGATGGAAGAGAGAGAGAATAGTGGTACAAAGATGAGTAATAAAGTTATGGAAGAGGGAGAGAAGACTGATACAAAGATTAATAATAAAGAGATTGGAGAGGGAGAGATGACTGGTACAGAGATGAATAATCAAGAGATGGGAGAGAAGACTGGTGCAAAGATGAATAATAAAGAGGTGGGAGAGGGAGAGAAGACTGGGTCAAAGATGAGTAATAAAGAGATGAGAGAGGGAGAGAAGACTGGTACAAAGATGAGTAATAAAGAGATGGGAGAGGGAGAGAATAGTGGTACAAAGATGACTAATAAAGATATGGAAGAGGTAGAAAAGGCTGATACAAAGATGAATAACAAAGAGATGGAAGAGGGAGAGAAGACTGGTAAAATATGAATAATAAAGAGATGGGAGAGAAGACTGGTAGAGAGATGAATAATAAAGAGATGGGAGAGAAGACTGGTACAAAGATGAGTAATAAGGAGATGGGAGAGGGAGAGAAGACTGGTACAGAGATGAATAATAAAGAGATGGGAGAGAAGACTGGTACAGAGATGAATAATAAAGAGATGGGAGAGCGAGAGAAGAATGGTACAGAAATGAATAATGAAGAGATGGGAGAGAAGACTGGTACAGAGATAAATAATAAAGAGATGGGAGGTGAAGACTGGTACAAAGATGAGTAATAAAGAGATGGGAGAGGGAGAAAAGACTGGTACAAGGATGAGTAATAAAGATATGGAAGAGGGAGAGAAGACTGGTACAGAGATGAATAATCAAGAGATGGGAGAGAAGACTGGTGCAAAGATGAATAATGAAGAGATGGGAGAGGGAGAGAAGACTGGTACAGAGATGAATAATCAAGAGATGGGAGAGAAGACTGGTGCAAAGATGAATAATGAAGAGATGGGAGAGGGAGAGAAGACTGGTACAGAGATTAATAATAAAGAGATGGGAGAGAAGACTGGTACAGAGATGAATAATAAAGAGATGGGAGAAGGAGAGAAGACTGGTACAGAGATGAATAATAAAAAGATGGGAGAGAAGACTGGTACAGAGATGAATAATAAAGAGATGGGAGAGGGAGAGAAGACTTATACAAAGATGAATAATAAAGAGATGGGAGAGAAGAGTGGTGCAAAGATGAGTAATAAAGAGATGGGAGAAGGAGAGAAGACTGGTACAGAGATGAATAATAAAGAGATGGGAGAGAAGAGTGGTGCAAAGATGAGTAATAAAGAGATGGGAGAGGGAGAGAAGACTTATACAAAGATGAATAATAAAGAGATGGAAGAGGGAGAGAAGACTGGTACAGAGATGAATCATCAAAAGATGGGAGAGATGACTGGTACAGAGATGAATAATAAAGAGATGGGAGAGGCAGAGAAGACTGGTACAGAGATGAATAATAAAGAGATGGGAGAGAAGACTGGTACGGAGATGAATAATAAAGAGACGTGAGAGGGAGAGAAGACTGGTACAGGGATGAATAACAAAGAGATGGAAGAGAAGACTGGTACAAAGATGAGTAATAAAGAGATGGGAGAGGGAGAGAACTGGGTCAAAGATGAGTAAAAAAGAGATGGGAGAGGGAGAGAAGACTGATACAAAGATGAAAAATAAAGAGATGGAAGAGGGAGAGAAGACTGCTACAAAGATGAATAATAAATAGATGGAAGAGGGAGAGAAGACTGGTACAAAGATGAATAATAAGGAGATGGGAGAGGGTGAGAAGACTGGTGCTAAGATGAATATAATAAAGAGATGGGAGAGGGAGAGAAGACTGGTACAAAGATTAAAAATAAAGAGATGGAAGAGAGAGAGAAAAGCCTGATCCAAAAATGGATAATAAAGTAATGGGAGAGAAGAGTGGTACAAAGATGAGTAATAAAGAGATGGGAGAGGGAGAGAAGACTGACACAAAGATGAATAATAAAGAGATGGGAGAGAAGACTGGTACAGAGATGAATAATAAAGAGATGGGAGAGGGAGAGAAGACGGGAACAAAGATGAATAATGAAGAGTTGGGAGAGGGAGAGAAGACTGATACAAAGATGAAAAATAAAGAGATGTAAGATGGAGAGAAGACTGCTACAAAGATGAATAATAAATAGATGGGAGAGGGAGAGAAGACTGGTACAGAGATGAATAATAAAGAGATGGGAGAGAAGACTGGTGCAAAGATGAATAATGAAGAGATGGGAGAGGGAGAGAAGACTGGTACAGAGATGAATAATCAAGAGATGGGAGAGAAGACTGGTGCAAAGATGAATAATGAAGAGATGGGAGAGGGAGAGAAGACTGGTACAGAGATGAATAATAAAGAGATGGGAGAGAAGACTGGTACAGAGATGAATAATAAAGAGATGGGAGAAGGAGAGAAGACTGGTACAGAGATGAATAATAAAAAGATGGGAGAGAAGACTGGTACAGAGATGAATAATAAAGAGATGGGAGAGGGAGAGAAGACTTATACAAAGATGAATAATAAAGAGATGGGAGAGAAGAGTGGTGCAAAGATGAGTAATAAAGAGATGGGAGAAGGAGAGAAGACTGGTACAGAGATGAATAATAAAGAGATGGGGGAGAAGAGTGGTGCAAAGATGAGTAATAAAGAGATGGGAGAGGGAGAGAAGACTTATACAAAGATGAATAATAAAGAGATGGAAGAGGGAGAGAAGACTGGTACAGAGATGAATCATCAAAAGATGGGAGAGATGACTGGTACAGAGATGAATAATAAAGAGATGGGAGAGGCAGAGAAGACTGGTACAGAGATGAATAATAAAGAGATGGGAGAGAAGACTGGTACGGAGATGAATAATAAAGAGACGTGAGAGGGAGAGAAGACTGGTACAGGGATGAATAACAAAGAGATGGAAGAGAAGACTGGTACAAAGATGAGTAATAAAGAGATGGGCGAGGGAGAGAACTGGGTCAAAGATGAGTAAAAAAGAGATGGGAGAGGGAGAGAAGACTGATACAAAGATGAAAAATAAAGAGATGGAAGAGGGAGAGAAGACTGCTACAAAGATGAATAATAAATAGATGGAAGAGGGAGAGAAGACTGGTACAAAGATGAATAATAAGGAGATGGGAGAGGGTGAGAAGACTGGTGCTAAGATGAATATAATAAAGAGATGGGAGAGGGAGAGAAGACTGGTACAAAGATTAAAAATAAAGAGATGGAAGAGAGAGAGAAAAGCCTGATCCAAAAATGGATAATAAAGTAATGGGAGAGAAGAGTGGTACAAAGATGAGTAATAAAGAGATGGGAGAGGGAGAGAAGACTGACACAAAGATGAATAATAAAGAGATGGGAGAGAAGACTGGTACAGAGATGAATAATAAAGAGATGGGAGAGGGAGAGAAGACGGGAACAAAGATGAATAATAAAGAGTTGGGAGAGGGAGAGAAGACTGATACAAAGATGAAAAATAAAGAGATGGAAGATGGAGAGAAGACTGCTACAAAGATGAATAATAAATAGATGGGAGAGGGAGAGAAGACTGGTACAGAGATGAATAATAAAGAGATGGGAGAGAAGACTGGTGCAAAGATGAATAATGAAGAGATGGGAGAGGGAGAGAAAACTGGGTCAAAGATGAGTAATAAAGAGATGGGAGAGGGAGAGAAGACTGATACAAAGATGAAAAATAAAGAGATGGAAGATGGAGAGAAGACTGCTACAAAGATGAATAATAAATAGATGGGAGAGGGAGAGAAGACTGGTGCAAAGATGAGTAATGAAGAGAAGGGAGAGGGAGAGAAGACTGGTACAAAGATGAGTAATAAAGAGATGGAAGAGGGAGAGAACACTGATACAAAGATGAATAATAAAGAGATGGAAGAGGGAGAGAAGACTGGTACAAAGATGAATAATAAAGAGATTGGAGAGAAGACTGGTACAGATATGAATAATAAAGAGATCGGAGAGAAGACTGTTACAGAGATAAATAATAAAGAGATGGGAGGTGAAGACTGGTACAAAGATGAGTAATAAAGAGATGGGAGAGGGAGAGAAGACTAGTACAAAGATTAGTAATGAAGATATGGAAGAGGGAGAGAAGACTGATACAAAGATGAATAATAAAGAGATGGGAGAGCGAGAGAAGACTGGTACAGAGATGAATAATAAAGAGATGGGAGAGAAGACTGGTGCAAAGAAGAGTAATAAAGAGATGGGAGAGGGAGAGAAGACTGGTACAGAGATGAATAATAAAGAGATGGGAGAGAAGACTGGTGCAAAGATGAATAATGAAGAGATGGGAGAGAAGACTGGTACAGAGATGAATAATAAAGAGATGGGAGAGAAGACTGGTCCAGAGATGAATAAAAAAGAGATGGGAGAGAAGACTGGTCCAGAGATGAATAATAAAGAGATGGGAGAGAATACTGGTGCAAAGATGAATAATGAAGAGATGGGAGAGAAGACTGGTACAGAGATGAATAATAAAGAGATGGGAGAGAAGACTGGTCCAGACATGAATAATAAAGAGATGGGAGAGAAGACTGGTCCAGAGATTAATAATAAAGAGATGGGAGAGAAGACTGGTGCAAAGATGAATAATGAAGAGATGGGAGAGAAGACTGGTACAGAGATGAATAATAAAGAGATGGGAGAGAAGACTGGTCCAGAGATGAATAATAAAGAGATGGGAGAGAAGACTGGTCCAGAGATCAATAATAAAGAGATGGGAGAGAAGACTGGTGCAAAGATGAATAATGAAGAGATGGGAGAGAAGACTGGTACAGAGATGAATAATAAAGAGATGGGAGAGAAGACTGGTCCAGAGATGAATAATAAAGAGATGGGAGAGAAGACTGGTCCAGAGATGAATAATAAAGAGATGGGAGAGAAGACTGGTGCAAAGATGAATAATGAAGAGATGGGAGAGAAGACTGGTACAGAGATGAATAATAAAGAGATGGGAGAGAAGACTGGTCCAGACATGAATAATAAAGAGATGGGAGAGAAGACTGGTCCAGAGATTAATAATAAAGAGATGGGAGAGAAGACTGGTGCAAAGATGAATAATGAAGAGATGGGAGAGAAGACTGGTACAGAGATGAATAATAAAGAGATGGGAGAGAAGACTGGAACAAAGATGAATAATAAAGAGATGGGAGAGGGACAGAAGACTGGTACAAAGAATAGTAATAAAGAGATGGGAGAGGGAGAGAAAACTGGGTCAAAGATGAATAATAAGGAGATGGGAAAGGGTGAGAAGACTGGTGCTAAGATGAATAATAAAGAGATGGGAGAGGGAGAGAAGACGGGAACAAAGATGAATAATAAAGAGATTGAAGAGGGAGAGAAGACTCGAACAAAGATTAATAATAAAGAGATGGGAGAGGGACAGAAGACTGGTACAAAGATGAATAATAAAGAGATGGGAGTGTAGACTGGTACAAAGATGATTAATAAAGAGATGGGAGAGGGAGAGAAAACTGGGTCAAAGATTAATAATAAAGAGATGGGAGAGGGAGAGAAGACTGATACAAAGATGAAAAATAAAGAGATGGAAAATGGAGAGAAGACTGCTACAAAGATGAATAATAAATAGATGGGAGAGGGAGAGAAGACTGGTGCAAAGATGAGTAATGAAGAGATGGGAGAGAAGACTGGTCCAGAGATGAATAATAAAGAGATGGGAGAGAAGACTGGTCCAGAGATGAATAATAAAGAGATGGGAGAGAAGACTGGTCCAGAGATGAATAATAAAGAGATGGGAGAGAAGACTGGTGCAAAGATGAATAATGAAGAGATGGGAGAGAAGACTGGTACAGAGATGAATAATAAAGAGATGGGAGAGAAGACTGGTCCAGACATGAATAATAAAGAGATGGGAGAGAAGACTGGTCCAGAGATTAATAATAAAGAGATGGGAGAGAAGACTGGTGCAAAGATGAATAATGAAGAGATGGGAGAGAAGACTGGTACAGAGATGAATAATAAAGAGATGGGAGAGAAGACTGGAACAAAGATGAATAATAAAGAGATGGGAGAGGGACAGAAGACTGGTACAAAGAATAGTAATAAAGAGATGGGAGAGGGAGAGAAAACTGGGTCAAAGATGAATAATAAGGAGATGGGAAAGGGTGAGAAGACTGGTGCTAAGATGAATAATAAAGAGATGGGAGAGGGAGAGAAGATGGGAACAAAGAGGAATAATAAAGAGATTGAAGAGGGAGAGAAGACTCAAACAAAGATTAATAATAAAGAGATGGGAGAGGGACAGAAGACTGGTACAAAGATGAATAATAAAGAGATGGGAGTGTAGACTGGTACAAAGATGATTAATAAAGAGATGGGAGAGGGAGAGAAAACTGGGTCAAAGATTAATAATAAAGAGATGGGAGAGGGAGAGAAGACTGATACAAAGATGAAAAATAAAGAGATGGAAAATGGAGAGAAGACTGCTACAAAGATGAATAATAAATAGATGGGAGAGGGAGAGAAGACTGGTGCAAAGATGAGTAATGAAGAGAAGGGAGAGGGAGAGAAGACTGGTACAAAGATGAGTAATAAAGAGATGGAAGAGGGAGAGAACACTGATACAAAGATGAATAATAAAGAGATGGAAGAGGGAGAGAAGACTGGTACAAAGATGAATAATAAAGAGATTGGAGAGAAGACTGGTACAGATATGAATAATAAAGAGATCGGAGAGAAGACTGTTACAGAGATAAATAATAAAGAGATGGGAGGTGAAGACTGGTACAAAGATGAGTAATAAAGAGATGGGAGAGGGAGAGAAGACTAGTACAAAGATTAGTAATGAAGATATGGAAGAGGGAGAGAAGACTGATACAAAGATGAATAATAAAGAGATGGGAGAGCGAGAGAAGACTGGTACAGAGATGAATAATAAAGAGATGGGAGAGAAGACTGGTGCAAAGAAGAGTAATAAAGAGATGGGAGAGGGAGAGAAGACTGGTACAGAGATGAATAATAAAGAGATGGGAGAGAAGACTGGTGCAAAGATGAATAATGAAGAGATGGGAGAGAAGACTGGTACAGAGATGAATAATAAAGAGATGGGAGAGAAGACTGGTCCAGAGATGAATAAAAAAGAGATGGGAGAGAAGACTGGTCCAGAGATGAATAATAAAGAGATGGGAGAGAATACTGGTGCAAAGATGAATAATGAAGAGATGGGAGAGAAGACTGGTACAGAGATGAATAATAAAGAGATGGGAGAGAAGACTGGTCCAGACATGAATAATAAAGAGATGGGAGAGAAGACTGGTCCAGAGATTAATAATAAAGAGATGGGAGAGAAGACTGGTGCAAAGATGAATAATGAAGAGATGGGAGAGAAGACTGGTACAGAGATGAATAATAAAGAGATGGGAGAGAAGACTGGTCCAGAGATGAATAATAAAGAGATGGGAGAGAAGACTGGTCCAGAGATCAATAATAAAGAGATGGGAGAGAAGACTGGTGCAAAGATGAATAATGAAGAGATGGGAGAGAAGACTGGTACAGAGATGAATAATAAAGAGATGGGAGAGAAGACTGGTCCAGAGATGAATAAAAAAGAGATGGGAGAGAAGACTGGTCCAGAGATGAATAATAAAGAGATGGGAGAGAATACTGGTGCAAAGATGAATAATGAAGAGATGGGAGAGAAGACTGGTACAGAGATGAATAATAAAGAGATGGGAGAGAAGACTGGTCCAGACATGAATAATAAAGAGATGGGAGAGAAGACTGGTCCAGAGATTAATAATAAAGAGATGGGAGAGAAGACTGGTGCAAAGATGAATAATGAAGAGATGGGAGAGAAGACTGGTACAGAGATGAATAATAAAGAGATGGGAGAGAAGACTGGTCCAGAGATGAATAATAAAGAGATGGGAGAGAAGACTGGTCCAGAGATCAATAATAAAGAGATGGGAGAGAAGACTGGTGCAAAGATGAATAATGAAGAGATGGGAGAGAAGACTGGTACAGAGATGAATAATAAAGAGATGGGAGAGAAGACTGGTCCAGAGATGAATAATAAAGAGATGGGAGAGAAGACTGGTCCAGAGATGAATAATAAAGAGATGGGAGAGAAGACTGGTGCAAAGATGAATAATGAAGAGATGGGAGAGAAGACTGGTACAGAGATGAATAATAAAGAGATGGGAGAGAAGACTGGTCCAGACATGAATAATAAAGAGATGGGAGAGAAGACTGGTCCAGAGATTAATAATAAAGAGATGGGAGAGAAGACTGGTGCAAAGATGAATAATGAAGAGATGGGAGAGAAGACTGGTACAGAGATGAATAATAAAGAGATGGGAGAGAAGACTGGAACAAAGATGAATAATAAAGAGATGGGAGAGGGACAGAAGACTGGTACAAAGAATAGTAATAAAGAGATGGGAGAGGGAGAGAAAACTGGGTCAAAGATGAATAATAAGGAGATGGGAAAGGGTGAGAAGACTGGTGCTAAGATGAATATAATAAAGAGATGGGAGAGGGAGAGAAGACTGGTACAAAGATGAATAATAAAGAGATGGAAGAGAGAGAGAGAAGCCTGATACAAAGATGAATAATAAAGAGATGGGAGAGGGAGAGAAGACTGGTATAAAGATGAATAATAAAGAGATGGGAGATGGAGAGAAGACTGGTACAAAGATGAATAATATAGAGATGGAAGAGAGAGAGAGAAGGCTGATACAAAGATGAATAATAAAGAGATGGGAGAGGGAGAGAAGACTGGTACAAAGATTAATAATAAAGAGATTGGAGAGGGAGAGATGAATGGTACAGAGATGAATAATAAAGATATGGGAGAGGGAGAGAAGACTGGTATAAAGATGAATAGTAATGAGACGGTAGAGGGAGAGAAGACTGGTACAGAGATTAATAATAAAGATATGGGAGAGGGAGAGAAGACTGGTATAAAGAAGAATAGTAATGAGACGGTAGAGGGAGAGAAAAATGGTACAGAGATGAATAATAAAGAGATGGGAGAGAAGACTGGTACAGAGATGAATAATAAAGAGGTGGGAGAGGGAGAGAAGACTGGGTCAAAGATGAGTAATAAAGAGATGGGAGAGGGAGAGAAGACTGGTACAGAGATGAATAATAAAGAGATGGGAGAGAAGACTGGTAGAGAGATGAATAATAAAGAGATGGGAGAGAAGACTGGTACAAAGATGAGTAATAAAGATATCGAAGAGGGAGAGAAGACTGATACAAAGACGAATAATAAAGAGATGGAAGAGTGAGAGAAGACTGGTACAGAGATGAATAATAAAGAGATGGGAGAGAAGACTGGTACAGAGATGAATAATAAAGAGATGGGAGAGCGAGAGAAGACTGGTACAGATATGAATAATAAAGAGATCGGAGAGAAGACTGGTACAGAGATAAATAATAAAGAGATGGGAGGTGAAGACTGGTACAACGATGAGTAATAAAGAGATGGGAGAGGGAGAGAAGACTGGTACAGAGATGAATAATAAAGAGATGGGAGAGAAGACTGGTACAGATATGAATAATAAAGAGATGGGAGAGGGAGAGAAGACTGGTACAGAGATGAATAATAAAGAGATGGGAGAGGGAGAGAAGACTCGAACAAAGATTAATAATAAAGAGATGGGAGTGTAGACTGGTACAAAGATGATTAATAAAGAGATGGGAGAGGGAGAGAAAACTGGGTCAAAGATTAATAATAAAGAGATGGGAGAGGGAGAGAAGACTGATACAAAGATGAAAAATAAAGAGATGGAAAATGGAGAGAAGACTGCTACAAAGATGAATAATAAATAGATGGGAGAGGGAGAGAAGACTGGTGCAAAGATGAGTAATAAAGAGATGGGAGAGAAGACTGGTGCAAAGATGAATAATAAATAGATGGGAGAGGGAGAGAAGACTGGTACAGAGATGAATAATAAAGAGATGGGAGAGAAGACTGGTAGAGAGATGAATAACAAAGAGATGGGACAGAACACTGGTACAAAGATGAGTAATAAAGAGATGGGAGAGGGAGACAATAGTGGTACAAAGATGAGTAATAAAGATATGGAAGAGGGAGAGAAGACTGATACAAAGATGAATAATAAAGAGATGGGAGAGGGAGAGAAGACTGGTACAAAGATGAATAATAAAGAGATGGGAGAGTGAGAAGACTGGTACAAAGATGAATAATAAAGAGATGGGAGAGGGAGAGAAGACGGGAACAAAGATGAATAATAAAGAGATTGAAGAGGGAGAGAAGACTCGAACAAAGATTAATAATAAAGAGATGGGAGAGGGACAGAAGACTGGTACAAAGATGAATAATAAAGAGATGGGAGTGTAGACTGGTACAAAGATGATTAATAAAGAGATGGGAGAGGGAGAGAAAACTGGGTCAAAGATTAATAATAAAGAGATGGGAGAGGGAGAGAAGACTGATACAAAGATGAAAAATAAAGAGATGGAAAATGGAGAGAAGACTGCTACAAAGATGAATAATAAATAGATGGGAGAGGGAGAGAAGACTGGTGCAAAGATGAGTAATAAAGAGATGGGAGAGGGAGAGAAGACTGGTACAAAGATGAGTAATAAAGAGATGGAAGAGGGAGAGAACACTGATACAAAGATGAATAATAAAGAGATGGAAGAGGGAGAGAAGACTGGTACAAAGATGAATAATAAAGAGATGGGAGAGAAGACTGGTGCAAAGATGAATATAATAAAGAGATGGGAGAGGGAGAGAAGACTGGTACAGAGATGAATAATAAAGAGATGGGAGAGAAGACTGGTAGAGAGATGAATAACAAAGAGATGGGACAGAACACTGGTACAAAGATGAGTAATAAAGAGATGGGAGAGGGAGACAATAGTGGTACAAAGATGAGTAATAAAGATATGGAAGAGGGAGAGAAGACTGATACAAAGATGAATAATAAAGAGATGGGAGAGGGAGAGAAGACTGGTACAAAGATGAATAATAAAGAGATGGGAGAGTGAGAAGACTGGTACAAAGATGAATAATAAAGAGATGGGAGAGGGAGAGAAGACGGGAACAAAGATGAATAATAAAGAGATTGAAGAGGGAGAGAAGACTCGAACAAAGATGAATAATAAAGAGATGGGAGAGGGACAGAAGACTGGTACAAAGATGAATAATAAAGAGATGGGAGTGTAGACTGGTACAAAGATGATTAATAAAGAGATGGGAGAGGGAGAGAAAACTGGGTCAAAGATGAATAATAAAGAGATGGGAGAGGGAGAGAAGACTGATACAAAGATGAAAAATAAAGAGATGGGAGAGCGAGAGAAGACTGGTACAGATATGAATAATAAAGAGATGGGAGAGGGAGAGAAGACTAGTACAAAGATGAGTAATAAAGAGATGGGAGAGTGAGAAGACTGGTACAAAGATGAATAATAAAGAGATGGGAGAGGGAGAGAAGACGGGAACAAAGATGAATAATAAAGAGATTGAAGAGGGAGAGAAGACTCGAACAAAGATTAATAATAAAGAGATGGGAGAGGGACAGAAGACTGGTACAAAGATGAATAATAAAGAGATGGGAGTGTAGACTGGTACAAAGATGATTAATAAAGAGATGGGAGAGGGAGAGAAAACTGGGTCAAAGATTAATAATAAAGAGATGGGAGAGGGAGAGAAGACTGATACAAAGATGAAAAATAAAGAGATGGAAAATGGAGAGAAGACTGCTACAAAGATGAATAATAAATAGATGGGAGAGGGAGAGAAGACTGGTGCAAAGATGAGTAATAAAGAGATGGGAGAGGGAGAGAAGACTGGTACAAAGATGAGTAATAAAGAGATGGAAGAGGGAGAGAACACTGATACAAAGATGAATAATAAAGAGATGGAAGAGGGAGAGAAGACTGGTACAAAGATGAATAATAAAGAGATGGGAGAGAAGACTGGTGCAAAGATGAATATAATAAAGAGATGGGAGAGGGAGAGAAGACTGGTACAGAGATGAATAATAAAGAGATGGGAGAGAAGACTGGTAGAGAGATGAATAACAAAGAGATGGGACAGAACACTGGTACAAAGATGAGTAATAAAGAGATGGGAGAGGGAGACAATAGTGGTACAAAGATGAGTAATAAAGATATGGAAGAGGGAGAGAAGACTGATACAAAGATGAATAATAAAGAGATGGGAGAGGGAGAGAAGACTGGTACAAAGATGAATAATAAAGAGATGGGAGAGTGAGAAGACTGGTACAAAGATGAATAATAAAGAGATGGGAGAGGGAGAGAAGACGGGAACAAAGATGAATAATAAAGAGATTGAAGAGGGAGAGAAGACTCGAACAAAGATGAATAATAAAGAGATGGGAGAGGGACAGAAGACTGGTACAAAGATGAATAATAAAGAGATGGGAGTGTAGACTGGTACAAAGATGATTAATAAAGAGATGGGAGAGGGAGAGAAAACTGGGTCAAAGATGAATAATAAAGAGATGGGAGAGGGAGAGAAGACTGATACAAAGATGAAAAATAAAGAGATGGGAGAGCGAGAGAAGACTGGTACAGATATGAATAATAAAGAGATGGGAGAGGGAGAGAAGACTAGTACAAAGATGAGTAATAAAGATATGGAAGAGGGAGAGAAGACTGATACAAAGATGAATAATAAAGAGATGGGAGAGAAGACTGGTACAGAGATGAATAATCAAGAGATGGGAGAGAAGACTGGAACAGAGATGAATAATAAAGAGATGGGAGAGGGAGAGAAGACTGGTACAGAGATGAATAATAAAGAGATGGGAGAGAAGACTGGTACAGATATGAATAATAAAGAGATGGGAGAGGGAGAGAAGACTGGTACAGAGATGAATAATAAAGAGATGGGAGAGAAGACTGGTACAGAGATGAATAATAAAGAGATGGGAGAGGGAGAGAAGACTGGTACAGAGATGAATAATAAAGAGATGGGAGTGTAGACTGGTACAAAGATGATTAATAAAGAGATGGGAGAGGGAGAGAAAACTGGGTCAAAGATGAATAATAAAGAGATGGGAGAGGGAGAGAAGACTGATACAAAGATGAAAAATAAAGAGATGGGAGAGCGAGAGAAGACTGGTACAGATATGAATAATAAAGAGATCGGAGAGAAGACTGGTACAGAGATAAATCATAAAGAGATGGGAGGTGAAGACTGGTACAACGATGAGTAATAAAGAGATGGGAGAGGGAGAGAAGACTAGTACAAAGATGAGTAATAAAGATATGGAAGAGGGAGAGAAGACTGATACAAAGATGAATAATAAAGAGATGGGAGAGAAGACTGGTACAGAGATGAATAATCAAGAGATGGGAGAGAAGACTGGAACAGAGATGAATAATAAAGAGATGGGAGAGGGAGAGAAGACTGGTACAGAGATGAATAATAAAGAGATGGGAGAGAAGACTGGTACAGATATGAATAATAAAGAGATGGGAGAGGGAGAGAAGACTGGTACAGAGATGAATAATAAAGAGATGGGAGAGAAGACTGGTACAGAGATGAATAATAAAGAGATGGGAGAGGGAGAGAAGACTGGTACAGAGATGAATAATAAAGAGATGGGAGAGAAGAGTGGTACAAAGATGAATAATAAAGAGATGGGAGAGGGAGAGAAGACTGGTACAAAGATGAATAATAAAGAGATGGGAGAGTGAGAAGACTGGTACAAAGATGAATAATAAAGAGATGGGAGAGGGAGAGAAGACGGGAACAAAGATGAATAATAAAGAGATTGAAGAGGGAGAGAAGACTCGAACAAAGATGAATAATAAAGAGATGGGAGAGGGACAGAAGACTGGTACAAAGATGAATAATAAAGAGATGGGAGTGTAGACTGGTACAAAGATGATTAATAAAGAGATGGGAGAGGGAGAGAAAACTGGGTCAAAGATGAATAATAAAGAGATGGGAGAGGGAGAGAAGACTGATACAAAGATGAAAAATAAAGAGATGGAAAATGGAGAGAAGACTGCTACAAAGATGAATAATAAATAGATGGGAGAGGGAGAGAAGACTGGTGCAAAGATGAGTAATAAAGAGATGGGAGAGGGAGAGAAGACTGGTACAAAGATGAGTAATAAAGAGATGGAAGAGGGAGAGAACACTGATACAAAGATGAATAATAAAGAGATGGAAGAGGGAGAGAAGACTGGTACAAAGATGAATAATAAAGAGATGGGAGAGAAGACTGGTGCAAAGATGAATATAATAAAGAGATGGGAGAGGGAGAGAAGACTGGTACAGAGATGAATAATAAAGAGATGGGAGAGAAGACTGGTAGAGAGATGAATAACAAAGAGATGGGACAGAACACTGGTACAAAGATGAGTAATAAAGAGATGGGAGAGGGAGACAATAGTGGTACAAAGATGAGTAATAAAGATATGGAAGAGGGAGAGAAGACTGATACAAAGATGAATAATAAAGAGATGGGAGAGCGAGAGAAGACTGGTACAGATATGAATAATAAAGAGATTGTAGAGAAGACTGGTACAGAGATAAATAATAAAGAGATGGGAGGTGAAGACTGGTACAAAGATGAGTAATAAAGAGATGGGAGAGGGAGAGAAGACTAGTACAAAGATGAGTAATAAAGAGATGGAAGAGGGAGAGAACACTGATACAAAGATGAATAATAAAGAGATGGAAGAGGGAGAGAAGACTGGTACAAAGATGAATAATAAAGAGATGGGAGAGAAGACTGGTGCAAAGATGAATATAATAAAGAGATGGGAGAGGGAGAGAAGACTGGTACAGAGATGAATAATAAAGAGATGGGAGAGAAGACTGGTAGAGAGATGAATAACAAAGAGATGGGACAGAACACTGGTACAAAGATGAGTAATAAAGAGATGGGAGAGGGAGACAATAGTGGTACAAAGATGAGTAATAAAGATATGGAAGAGGGAGAGAAGACTGATACAAAGATGAATAATAAAGAGATGGGAGAGCGAGAGAAGACTGGTACAGATATGAATAATAAAGAGATTGTAGAGAAGACTGGTACAGAGATAAATAATAAAGAGATGGGAGGTGAAGACTGGTACAAAGATGAGTAATAAAGAGATGGGAGAGGGAGAGAAGACTAGTACAAAGATGAGTAATAAAGAGATGGAAGAGGGAGAGAACACTGATACAAAGATGAATAATAAAGAGATGGAAGAGGGAGAGAAGACTGGTACAAAGATGAATAATAAAGAGATGGGAGAGAAGACTGGTGCAAAGATGAATATAATAAAGAGATGGGAGAGGGAGAGAAGACTGGTACAGAGATGAATAATAAAGAGATGGGAGAGAAGACTGGTAGAGAGATGAATAACAAAGAGATGGGACAGAACACTGGTACAAAGATGAGTAATAAAGAGATGGGAGAGGGAGACAATAGTGGTACAAAGATGAGTAATAAAGATATGGAAGAGGGAGAGAAGACTGATACAAAGATTAATAATAAAGAGATGGGAGAGCGAGAGAAGACTGGTACAGATATGAATAATAAAGAGATCGGAGAGAAGACTGGTACAGAGATGAATAATAAAGAGATGGGAGAGCGAGAGAAGACTGGTACAAATATGAATAATAAAGAGATTGTAGAGAAGACTGGTACAGAGATAAATAATAAAGAGATGGGAGGTGAAGACTAGTACAAAGATGAGTAATAAAGAGATGGGAGAGGGAGAGAAGACTAGTACAAAGATGAGTAATAAAGATATGGAAGAGGGAGAGAAGACTGATACAAAGATGAATAATCAAGAGATGGGAGAGAAGACTGGTACAGAGATGAATAATCAAGAGATGGGAGAGAAGACTGGAACAGAGATGAATAATAAAGAGATGGGAGAGAAGACTGGTGCAAAGATGAATAATGAAGAGATGGGAGAGGGAAAGAAGGCTGGTACAGAGATGAATAATAAAGAGATGGGAGAGAAGACTGGTACAGAGATGAATAATAAAGAGATGGGAGAGGGAGAGAAGACTGGTACAGAGATTAATAATAAAGAGATGGAAGATATAGCGGTAGAGAAGACTGGTACAAAGTTGAATAATAAAGAGATCGGAGAGAAGACTGGTACAAAGATGAATAATAAAGAGATGGGAGAGAAGACTGGTACAAAGATGAATAATAAAGAGATGGGAGAGGGAGAGAAGACTGGTACAAAGATGAATAATAAAGAGATGGGAGAGTGAGAAGACTGGTACAAAGATGAAAAATAAAGAGATGGAAAATGGAGAGAAGACTGCTACAATGATGAATAATAAATAGATGGGAGAGGGAGAGAAGACTGGTGCAAAGATGAGTAATAAAGAGATGGGAGAGGGAGAGAAGACTGGTACAAAGATGAATAATACAGAGATGGGAGAGGGAGAGAAGACTGCTACAAAGATGAATAACAAATAGATGGGAGAGGGAGAGAAGACTGGTGCAAAGATGTATATAATAAAGAGATGGGAGAGGGAGAGAAGACTGGTACAGAGATGAATAATAAAGAGATGGGAGAGAAGACTGGTACAGAGATGAATAATAAAGAGGTGGGAGAGGGAGAGAAGACTGGGTAAAATATGAATAATAAAGAGATGGGAGAGAAGACTGGTACAGAGATGAATGATAAAGAGATGGGAGAGGGAGAGAAGATTAGTACAAAGATGAGTAATAAAGATATGGAAGAGGGAGAGAAGACTGATACAAAGATGAATAATAAAGAGATGGGAGAGAAGACTGGTACAGAGATGAATAATCAAGAGATGGGAGAGAAGACTGGAACAGAGATGAATAATAAAGAGATGGGAGAGGGAGAGAAGACTGGTACAGAGATGAATAATAAAGAGATGGGAGAGAAGACTGGTACAGATATGAATAATAAAGAGATGGGAGAGGGAGAGAAGACTGGTACAGAGATGAATAATAAAGAGATGGGAGAGAAGACTGGTACAGAGATGAATAATAAAGAGATGGGAGAGGGAGACAAGACTGGTACAGAGATGAATAATAAAGAGATGGGAGAGAAGAGTGGTACAAAGATGAATAATAAAGAGATGGGAGAGGGAGAGAAGACTGGTACAAAGATGAATAATAAAGAGATGGGAGAGTGAGAAGACTGGTACAAAGATGAATAATAAAGAGATGGGAGAGGGAGAGAAGACGGGAACAAAGATGAATAATAAAGAGATTGAAGAGGGAGAGAAGACTCGAACAAAGATGAATAATAAAGAGATGGGAGAGGGACAGAAGACTGGTACAAAGATGAATAATAAAGAGATGGGAGTGTAGACTGGTACAAAGATGATTAATAAAGAGATGGGAGAGGGAGAGAAAACTGGGTCAAAGATGAATAATAAAGAGATGGGAGAGGGAGAGAAGACTGCTACAAAGATGAATAATAAATAGATGGGAGAGGGAGAGAAGACTGGTGCAAAGATGAGTAATAAAGAGATGGGAGAGGGAGAGAAGACTGGTACAAAGATGAGTAATAAAGAGATGGAAGAGGGAGAGAACACTGATACAAAGATGAATAATAAAGAGATGGAAGAGGGAGAGAAGACTGGTACAAAGATGAATAATAAAGAGATGGGAGAAAAGACTGGTGCAAAGATGAATAATAAAGAGATGGGAGAGAAGACTGGTACAAAGATGAATAATAAAGAGATGGGAGAGGGAGAGAAGAATGGTACAAAGATGAATAATAAAGAGATGGGAGAGTGAGAAGACTGGTACAAAGATGAAAAATAAAGAGATGGAAAATGGAGAGAAGACTGCTACAATGATGAATAATAAATAGATGGGAGAGGGAGAGAAGACTGGTGCAAAGATGAGTAATAAAGAGATGGGAGAGGGAGAGAAGACTGGTACAAAAATGAATAATACAGAGATGGGAGAGGGAGAGAAGACTGCTACAAAGATGAATAACAAATAGATGGGAGAGGGAGAGAAGACTGGTGCAAAGATGTATATAATAAAGAGATGGGAGAGGGAGAGAAGACTGGTACAGAGATGAATAATAAAGAGATGGGAGAGAAGACTGGTACAGAGATGAATAATAAAGAGGTGGGAGAGGGAGAGAAGACTGGGTCAAATATGAATAATAAAGAGATGGGAGAGAAGACTGGTACAGAGATGAATGATAAAGAGATGGGAGAGGGAGAGAAGACTAGTACAAAGATGAGTAATAAAGATATGGAAGAGGGAGAGAAGACTGATACAAAGATGAATAATAAAGAGATGGGAGAGAAGACTGGTACAGAGATGAATAATCAAGAGATGGGAGAGAAGACTGGAACAGAGATGAATAATAAAGAGATGGGAGAGGGAGAGAAGACTGGTACAGAGATGAATAATAAAGAGATGGGAGAGAAGACTGGTACAGATATGAATAATAAAGAGATGGGAGAGGGAGAGAAGACTGGTACAGAGATGAATAATAAAGAGATGGGAGAGAAGACTGGTACAGAGATGAATAATAAAGAGATGGGAGAGGGAGAGAAGACTGGTACAGAGATGAATAATAAAGAGATGGGAGAGAAGAGTGGTACAAAGATGAATAATAAAGAGATGGGAGAGGGAGAGAAGACTGGTACTAAGATGAATAATAAAGAGATGGGAGAGTGAGAAGACTGGTACAAAGATTAATAATAAAGAGATGGGAGAGGGAGAGAAGACGGGAACAAAGATGAATAATAAAGAGATTGAAGAGGGAGAGAAGACTCGAACAAAGATGAATAATAAAGAGATGGGAGAGGGACAGAAGACTGGTACAAAGATGAATAATAAAGAGATGGGAGTGTAGACTGGTACAAAGATGATTAATAAAGAGATGGGAGAGGGAGAGAAAACTGGGTCAAAGATGAATAATAAAGAGATGGGAGAGGGAGAGAAGACTGCTACAAAGATGAATAATAAATAGATGGGAGAGGGAGAGAAGACTGGTGCAAAGATGAGTAATAAAGAGATGGGAGAGGGAGAGAAGACTGGTACAAAGATGAGTAATAAAGAGATGGAAGAGGGAGAGAACACTGATACAAAGATGAATAATAAAGAGATGGAAGAGGGAGAGAAGACTGGTACAAAGATGAATAATAAAGAGATGGGAGAAAAGACTGGTGCAAAGATGAATATAATAAAGAGATGGGAGAGGGAGAGAAGACTGCTACAAAGATGAATAATAAATAGATGGGAGAGGGAGAGAAGACTGCTACAAAGATGAATAACAAATAGATGGGAGAGGGAGAGAAGACTGGTGCAAAGATGTATATAATAAAGAGATGGGAGAGGGAGAGAAGACTGGTACAGAGATGAATAATAAAGAGATGGGAGAGAAGACTGGTACAGAGATGAATAATAAAGAGGTGGGAGAGGGAGAGAAGACTGGGTCAAAGATGAGTAATAAAGAGATGGGAGAGGGAGAGAAGAGTGGTACAAAGATGAATAATAAAGAGATGGGAGAGGGAGAAAAGACTGGTACAAATAAGAATAATAAAGAGATGGGAGAGAAGACTGGTACAAAGATGAATAATAAGGAGATGGGAGAGAAGACTGGTTCAAAGATGAATAATGAAGAGATGGAAGAGGGAGAGAAGACTGGTACAAAGATGACTAATAAAGAGATGGGAGAGGGACAGAAGACTGGTACAAAGATGAAATAATAAAGAGATGGGAGAGGGAGAGAAGACTGGTACAAAAAGTAACAATACAAAGATGGAATTTATAGCGGTAGAGAAGACTGGTACAAAGTTGAATAATAAAGAGATCGGAGAGAAGACTGGTACAAAGATGAATAATGAAGAGATGGAAGAGGGGGAGAAGACTGGTACAACGATGAATATTAAAGAGATGGAAGAGGGAGAGGGACAGAAGACTGGTACAAAGTTGAGTAATAAAGAGATGGGAGATGGAGAGAAGACTGGTATAATTATGAATAGTAATGAGATGGGAGAGGGAGAGAAGACTAGTACAAAGATGAGTAATAAAGATATGGAAGAGGGAGAGAAGACTGATACAAAGATGAATAATAAAGAGATGGGAGAGAAGACTGGTACAGAGATGAATAATCAAGAGATGGGAGAGAAGACTGGAACAGAGATGAATAATAAAGAGATGGGAGAGGGAGAGAAGACTGGTACAGAGATGAATAATAAAGAGATGGGAGAGAAGACTGGTACAGATATAAATAATAAAGAGATGGGAGAGGGAGAGAAGACCTGTACAGAGATGAATAATAAAGAGATGGGAGAGAAGACTGGTACAGAGATGAATAATAAAGAGATGGGAGAGGGAGAGAAGACTGGTACAGAGATGAATAATAAAGAGATGGGAGAGAAGAGTGGTACAAAGATGAATAATAAAGAGATGGGAGAGGGAGAGAAGACTGGTACAAAGATGAATAATAAAGAGATGGGAGAGTGAGAAGACTGGTACAAAGATGAATAATAAAGAGATGGGAGAGGGAGAGAAGACGGGAACAAAGATGAATAATAAAGAGATTGAAGAGGGAGAGAAGACTCGAACAAAGATGAATAATAAAGAGATGGGAGAGGGACAGAAGACTGGTACAAAGATGAATAATAAAGAGATGGGAGTGTAGACTGGTACAAAGATGATTAATAAAGAGATGGGAGAGGGAGAGAAAACTGGGTCAAAGATGAATAATAAAGAGATGGGAGAGGGAGAGAAGACTGCTACAAAGATGAATAATAAATAGATGGGAGAGGGAGAGAAGACTGGTGCAAAGATGAGTAATAAAGAGATGGGAGAGGGAGAGAAGACTGGTACAAAGATGAGTAATAAAGAGATGGAAGAGGGAGAGAACACTGATACAAAGATGAATAATAAAGAGATGGAAGAGGGAGAGAAGACTGGTACAAAGATGAATAATAAAGAGATGGGAGAAAAGACTGGTGCAAAGATGAATATAATAAAGAGATGGGAGAGGGAGAGAAGACTGCTACAAAGATGAATAATAAATAGATGGGAGAGGGAGAGAAGACTGCTACAAAGATGAATAACAAATAGATGGGAGAGGGAGAGAAGACTGGTGCAAAGATGTATATAATAAAGAGATGGGAGAGGGAGAGAAGACTGGTACAGAGATGAATAATAAAGAGATGGGAGAGAAGACTGGTACAGAGATGAATAATAAAGAGGTGGGAGAGGGAGAGAAGACTGGGTCAAAGATGAGTAATAAAGAGATGGGAGAGGGAGAGAAGAGTGGTACAAAGATGAATAATAAAGAGATGGGAGAGGGAGAAAAGACTGGTACAAATAAGAATAATAAAGAGATGGGAGAGAAGACTGGTACAAAGATGAATAATAAGGAGATGGGAGAGAAGACTGGTTCAAAGATGAATAATGAAGAGATGGAAGAGGGAGAGAAGACTGGTACAAAGATGACTAATAAAGAGATGGGAGAGGGACAGAAGACTGGTACAAAGATGAAATAATAAAGAGATGGGAGAGGGAGAGAAGACTGGTACTAAAAGTAACAATTCAAAGATGGAATTTATAGCGGTAGAGAAGACTGGTACAAAGTTGAATAATAAAGAGATCGGAGAGAAGACTGGTACAAAGATGAATAATAAAGAGATGGGAGAGAAGACTGGTACAAAGATGAATAATGAAGAGATGGAAGAGGGGGAGAAGACTGGTACAACGATGAATATTAAAGAGATGGAAGAGGGAGAGGGACAGAAGACTGGTACAAAGTTGAGTAATAAAGAGATGGGAGATGGAGAGAAGACTGGTATAATTATGAATAGTAATGAGATGGGAGAGGGAGAGAAGACTGGTACAAAGATGAATAATAAAGAGATGGGAGAGAAGACTGGTACAGAGATGAATAATAAAGAGGTGGGAGAGGGAGAGAAGAGTGGTACAAAGATGAGTAGTAAAGAGATGGGAGAGGGAGGGAAGACTGCTACAAAGATGAATAATAAAGAGATGGGAGATTGAGAGAAGACTGGTACAAAGATGAATAATAAAGAGATGGGAGAGGGAGAAAAGACTGGTACAAATATGAATAATAAAGAGATGGGAGAGAAGACTGGTACAAAGATGAATAATAAGGAGATGGGAGAGAAGACTGGTACAATAATGAATAATGAAGAGATGGAAGAGGGTGAGAAGACTGGTACAAAGATGACTAATAAAGAGATGGGAGAGGGACAGAAGAAAGGTACAAAGATGAAATAATAAAGAGATGGGAGAGGGAGAGAAGACTGGTACAAAGATTAGTAATACAAAGATGGAAGATATAGCGGTAGAGAAGACTGGTACAAAGTTGAATAATAAAGAGATCGGAGAGAAGACTGGTACAAAGATGAATAATAAAGAGATGGGAGAGAAGACTGGTACAGAGATTAATAATAAAGAGGTGGGAGAGGGAGAGAAGACTGGGTCAAAGATGAGTAATAAAGAGATGGGAGAGGGATTGAAGAGTGGTACAAAGATGAGTAGTAAAGAGATGGGAGAGGGAGGGAAGACTGCTACAAAGATGAATAATAAAGAGATGGGAGATTGAGAGAAGACTGGTACAAAGATGAATAATAAAGAGATGGGAGAGGGAGAAAAGACTGGTACAAATATGAATAATAAAGAGATGGGAGAGAAGACTGGTACAAAGATGAATAATAAGGAGATGGGAGAGAAGACTGGTACAATAATGAATAATGAAGAGATGGAAGAGGGTGAGAAGACTGGTACAAAGATGACTAATAAAGAGATGGGAGAGGGACAGAAGACTGGTACAAAGATGAAATAATAAAGAGATGGGAGAGGGAGAGAAGACTGGTACAAAGATTAGTAATACAAAGATGGAAGATATAGCGGTAGAGAAGACTGGTACAAAGTTGAATAATAAAGAGATCGGAGAGAAGACTGGTACAAAGATGAATAATAAAGAGATGGGAGAGAAGACTGGTACAAAGATGAATAATAAAGAGATGGGAGAGGGAGAGGAGACTGGTACAAAGATGAATAATAAAGAGATGGGAGAGTGAGAGGGAGAGAAGACTGGTACAAAGATGAATATTAAAGAGATGGAAGAGGGAGAGGGACAGAAGACTGGTACAAAGTTGAGTAATAAAGAGATTGGAGAGGGAGAGAAGACTGGAACAAAGATGAATAATGAAGAGATGGAAGAGAAGACTGGTACAAAGATGAATAATAAAGAGATGGGAGAGGGAGAGAAGACTGGTACAAAGATGAATAATAAAGAGATGGGAGAGTGAGAAGACTGAAACAAAGATGAGTAATAAAGAGATGGAAGAGGGAGAGGGAGAGGGAGAGAAGACTAGTACAAAGATGAATAATAAAGAGATGGAAGGGGGAGAAAAGACTGGAACAAAGATGAATAATGAAGAGATGGGAGAGAAGACTGGTACAAAGATGAATAATAAAGAGATGGGAGAGGGAGAGGGAGAGAAGACGGGAACAAAGATGAATAATAAAGAGTTGGAAGAGGGAGAGAAGACTGGTACAAAGAAGAATAATAAAGAGATGGGAGAGAAGACTGGTATAAAGATGAATAATAAAGAGATGGAAGGGGGAGAAAAGACTGGAACAAAGATGAATAATGAAGAGATGGGAGAGAAGACTGGTACAAAGATCAATAATAAAGAGATGG